>NW_019524451.1:108590-317260 GCF_002814215.2 Seriola lalandi dorsalis | reverse complement strand
GGGGGGGGTGTAGTACAGGGTAGAAACAAGGCGGCTACTAGTATGCACATTGTTTTTCAATGTGCAACAAAACATGCACTCCGTCAGCGTCTCCGCCACCATGACACACTGCAGCCGGCTGGCTTGTCAGCTTAAGTACAAAAGGAATAAAGAAAAGATTGAGTGATAGTGGGTGTAATTCCCTTAAATACACACCAGCAAGTTCCCGGTCCAACATGTCGATAAAACTCTCAAGTTCCCTCGTGTCTCCCAGCTTGGCTGCAGAGAGAGGACAGAAAGAAGTGGAATTTGAGAAACTATAGGAAAAAAAAAACAGCAATGGAACATTTTTGTGGAGAAATGCAGCTCAGTTCAGTGGTATTTCCTTTGGAACAAAAGCTGAAAACTAATCTAAGTCCCAGAATTACATATGAACCAAGCTGCTTTTGGACTGGCCAAAACATTTTCAGCTTCTTTTCTACAAATGGAGATAAAGCTGTAAAACCTGGACAGTTTGATGGATCCCACCAGGATCTCTGCTGTACATATGTAAGGTAAGGTACTCTGGATAAACACAGAGTGAATGACACCTGATCAACTTATTGTTTCCATCCATTGAGATTTACGAGTAGTCAGTGCATCGGTATGCAACAACATACTGTAGCTCCCATTCATTTACATACACACACACACACACACACACACACACACACACACACACACACACACCTGAGCCACTCTCACCACCACATAACATCACAAACAACCTCTGCAGGAGACGTGGAAAAGAGGGGGGCTGAGACGTGACAGTCACAGCGGCAGGCGCTTTGTTGTGTAAAAACAAAAGAGCTCTGGGCCTAATGTAGAGTTTTTGTGTGGCTGTGATAGTGATCAGAGCAAAAGTGATAGTGATCACTGTAAGAACGAGGGCTATCTTGGATAGAGATAGGGTGATGGAAGCCTCTAGTACCTTTCGGTGCCAGCGTTATTCCTGCTGTGTGAAGCTCCTCTTCGCTGGTGTTCAAACTGTTTCCCAAAGAAGCTTCGCTGCCTGAGGGGTGGGGAGGAGAGGGGGGTGGGGGGGGTGCAAGGAGGGAGTGAGTGGAGATAATAAACAGAAGACAAGCACTAAGGCCAGCCCATGCAAATGATGAACAACAACAATGACAGTAATTGTAATACAATGCAGGACTTGCACATAATGATAATAACGTGCAGTAAAGTGAAGGTAAACGCCTGTTCGCTGTTAGCGGCTCCCATGTGTCAGCTTTTGAAAGCAGCTTGCCTGTTGAAACATTAGGGGGCCAAAATACTTTCAATAATGACGACACATGGGAGTAGAGAAATACACTTTCTTCTTTTATCTCCTAACCGTCAACAAACACACAACAGCGGCAACAACAAATAAAGGAAAAAAAAAAAAAAAAGACAATTACAAAAGATGGGTTATCCATAATTGCAGTTCATTCCAGTACAGAGCTATTGTCATGAGCAAAACATCCACTTTAATAGAAGTGTACAGGGATGTGACCGCTAGTTTCATGCAAATTAAAAGTGTCAAGCGGCAGTTGTTTGGGCTGATAAAGGGGCTCCACTGCCACCCATGGGGCCTTCATACGACCTTATTCATCAATAAATGATGCAGTCTTTCCTTCCCTATGCTTTTCTTTTTTTAAAAAAACATTACATCTTAATCACAGTGTCCCTGTTCGTCTGTTACTCACTGTAATCAGAGTCCTCCACTCCGCTGTCGTCCCCAAGCCCCGTGCGACTTTTGGCTTCCTGCAGGACTCGCTGGTAAGCATGTGGTTTGCTTTGCGGAGGGGCCTTCAGCTCCTCCACCACATCCTGGAACTCCTGAAGCAACTCGCCCAGTTCTTGCTCCAAGTCTGCGGAAAATGTGACAGCAGTTGGAAAGAAATCACATTACTTCACTGAGAGAAAATGGTCAGATCATCTAAGGTTATTTCAGAAAGCACAATTGAGGATTGACAGGCAGTAAATTACTCTGTGATACGAATGAAAAATATATATATTTATACATCAAGGTCAAATCATCTTTAAAAGCCCTGGTTTAGTTCAGGGGATTTAAAATATTTTTGAAATAAAACAATCATTTGTCAGTCATCTAGGACATTTTCCTGTAAGAGAAATATACTTATTACAAATACTGTGTGGGTGAAAAGGAAATTAAATAAAAGCTAAAAGAAAAAGCCTACTCTTAAAGTTTATGTCAGTGGGCTGTGTCAGATAACTTGATGTGTGAAAATAAACTTAACAGCCCATGAGGCATATAAAACAACTGGTCTGCAAACTATGATGCAAAAATATTACAGTTTAAATCTAAATGTTGTGCTCTAGGCTACAATTAAACTACACTTTTGGCCATTCCTTGAATAAATGCACAACTATAAAATAACATGCAGCATCAACAGACCTTCAGTTTACCCACAGTTATATCACAGTCATTTCAATAGGCTAAGGTGAACTTTAACAGTCTCCTGAGAAATAGGCTCAGGGGAGGCTTTAGCAAAATGTAGTAGGATACAGAAAGAATATATGTATTCATATATTCAAAAACTTCAGTGTTTGGTAAGTTATCACAGAATACATCATTCAAGATATGACAGAAATAAAAATAAAAAAATGGGGGGGGGTTGTATAGAAAATACAAACATGTGCTCTAAATATACCAACAAATAGGAGAACATGGAGGTAGAAACGTGTATAAATAAAGTATAGCAGGCTTTAAACCTGCTCACTTGCTCACTGTGGCTTTCATTGGCAACAACCCCATGAGATATATTAACAAGGATTAAGCGAGTGTGAAATTTTAAAAAGAGTGAAATATATGTCACAGCCTCTCTGGGAAGCATTATACTGGTGGTAGTTGTTTCTTACAGGCCTATAATCATCATCATCAGCGGTATCATCATTTAAAACTAATGGTTCAAGCCGCCGTAGCACTCACCTGTGGTAATGTGTGAAGACATGCTGGAACAGAGGAGTAAAACGCCGGCAAGCCTGTGCTGCGTGTCAGGGTTTGGAGCGGTTTAAAGCTGAGAGGCAGCACTGTAGTTTTATTATAAAAGTCCTCCAGACCCGCTCAACTAGCGGATCGCAGCAGCCAATCAGCTCACGGAGCAAGAGAAAACCTCAGAGGTTTTGCTCTAAGTGGAAAAAAGTGGGCGGAAAGTTGAAAGGAAACCCAGACGCAAATGAGACAGACAGTTATAAGCCGTTATGCAACTCCGGTTGAGGCTTACATTTTTGTTCCATGTCTTCAAATGAAAAAAAAACAAAACAAAACAAAAAAACAAAACTTGTGTAGACTTTAAAAGTTGATTTCCCCCGTTTAGTATTCATTATAGATTTATCATGTTTTTGGCACAAACAGTCGGCAACAAAGGGGTTTTATTTTAAAAAAAAAAAGGACCTCAAAGATAATAAGCTTTATTGAAGAATTCAAACTCTGACGATCGATTCACGTAAAGACTTTGTATCATCTTACAATTAATGCAGTCTTTTTGGATATTTTTATTTACTTACATTTTTGATTCGATCAATTTATACCCAAGCCCCTGGTTGTATAGTAGCCAGGAAATGAAGCCTAGCCTACTTGAATAAAAAAAAAAAAAAAAAACTCCTTCTCCAAATGTCAGAAAACTAAAGCTTTAAAGAGGAGCCTATAATTCTGCTGTAGTCGGTGCAGTACTTTACTCTGTCGATAGAGGTCCCCCAAGTGTGATTCCTTCTCCCAAAAGCAGATGTGCATGTCTTTGGGCTATATCATGCAATTTTCAGTCAAGTAGCCTTGGTTTACCAGTGGTAGTGGTAGTCAAGTAAAACTTAGACAGTTTAAAATACTGCATTACAAGTAAAAGGTCCTTAGTTCAAACTTTGAGTTAAGCAAAAAGTAAAGAAGCATGAAATGAAGTTCTGTAAAGAGTGGGCTAGAATATTTACCTCTGAAATATACCTCTAAAATTGACTTCCCCAATGAAGTTTACCTAATGAAGAAACTACCAGTTTACATCCCCCAAGAACCTTTTAACATTGCTAACACTCTCATTGATGTTAATTATATTAATTTGATCTCTAGGGTTATAAACAGGACAGAGGAGAATAAAACAGGCGACAGGTGTGTCAATAAAAATAGGTGTGTAAACACATCAGGTATTGGCACATTAATCCTTTCCTGTATAGTTTAGAGGCAAGATATATATAATCCTCAGGCTTCCTTTTTTATTCTTCAGCAATGCATGAGTTGTTCCAAAAACATTTGTTCAGCTCATGCAGGTAAACCTGTTGTTCCTGTGACTTGTCAGTCTGACACACAAGGTAAGTGTTGTGGGAGGGGCATGTAATGAATCATGCTTTCAGCTGTGCAGGTTTAGGTTGCTCCCTCTCTCCTCAGCATTCACTTGCTGCCGGGGAACTAGGGTAACATGTGTCAGGGCGATGGGCCATGGGACTCCTGATAATATGAACTGGGCTGGACTATTGCAGGTCAGTGAGTCAAAAGCAAGAACTATCCACTCTGGTGATACTGGATTATGGTCTCTGTGTTTCTGATTGAGTGAAAGGGTATAACTGGAATGTTATTCTTTACTGTGCAGTTTCAAAAAAAATATAAATGTACCTAATGTCAGCTGTTGGGCTTTATGAACAATGGTGCCAAGTCACAACCCTTTAAAAATTAAAAAGAAAAACAATGTGTATAATCATCAAATATATGACAGTATGAAATATTTGTTAAACTGTAGAAATATATGCAAATGGCATGTATTTGTAACACCAAGTAAATGCTTTGATATTTACTTTTTGATTTTTTTGTGTGTGTTTTATTTGTATGTGAGTGTAATTGGTTGGAGATAAGTGAGGGGCATCACATTACCTTCATTGTACAGTTGCCTGCTTTGAAAAGAGCTCACTGAGGCATGAAGTTTAAACCACCTGGAAAAACTACTCTGTCAGAGTGAAGGGCAATAATAGGGCTGCAAAATCACCACCAAAACATGAAAAATACTGTTATATATATATATATATATATATATAAAAAAAATAAAAAATACTTCTGCTTGTTTGTTTCTCCGTCAGAATCTGCTGCTTTTGTTCCATCTTAGGCAGATCATATGTGGGTCCGTCTGGTTTTCTGTCCCAGAGGAACAGGAGCCTGGTACTCTGGCCGGGTCACTTAGTGGACACTTTCCACCTCCGTACCAGCTGCTGACCCAGGAGTACCTGTGGATGGATACAAACACAGGGAATTTCTACACCACTGAGCAAAAGATGGATCGTGAGGCCCTCTGCCCCGAGGAGACAAAAGCTGAGGAATGCATTATTATACACAATGCCATCGTGAGGCCCTCGGGAGACCTTATACAGTTTCCTGTGATCATAGAGGACATCAATGACAATGCACCTCATTTTGAAAACAGTGAAATACACCTGAAGGTGTCTGAGGACGTGACTGTAGGCACCAGTTACTTGTTGGATGACCAGGCTCAGGACAGGGATGCCGGCCTTAATGGAGAGCTGCTGTACCACCTAGAAGATTCTGATGGAGTTTTCAGTTTAAAAGTTGAAGCAGATGGGCCTTTCATCATGCTGGTTGTGCAAACAGCCCTGGATAGAGAGACTCAGGACCAGTATCGGATGGCGCTGGTGGCCACCGACTGCGGCGCAGATCCTTTAAGTGCTACAGCAACTTTAATAGTCACAGTGACAGATGTTAATGACAACTGTCCAAGCTTTAGTTCTGACAGCCCACGCAGTGTCACCATCCCCGGAGACTCCCCGAAGAACATGTTGGTTGCTCAGGTCAGAGCCACAGACCCAGATTCAGGCCCGAACGCTGCCATTCTTTATTCCCTCAGTCCCAAAGTCTCTGAGTGGGCCAAGAAGCTCTTTAGTCTCGACAGCCTCACTGGGTACATCAGACTAACGCAGGACCTCCGTAGTGACAACTCGGAGGAGCTGGTGTTGAAAGTGTTAGCGAGCGGTCATCACTGCCCCCCAGCAGACACTCAGGTAACTGTATCCGTGCTCCCCATGGTGAACCAAGACCTGACGATCAAGATCGGGTTCATAGCGGAGCATCAAAACCAGACTATGGTGTTACCAGAGAACCAACCCCCCACTGTTTTAGCTGTCTTGGAGCTTGAGGGTGACAGCAACTTTAAAGGCTCATCTCTTGCCATTGAGGGCGAAGTGCCTTTCACTTTGAGCCCACAGAATGGCAAATATCTACTTTCCACATCAAAGCCCCTAGACTATGAGATGAAAAGGGAACATCATATTTCTGTGGTAGTGCATAGGAGATCAGGTGAGGCGTCTGTGATCATTCCTTCTAAGCATGTTATCAGGGTATTGGTGGCAGATGTCAATGATAATGCTCCACATTTCCTCCAGTCTCAGTACCAGCTGGAGGTGGAGGAAAACAACGAGCCAGGAATGCCACTGTTGCAGGTCTCAGCTTCAGATGCAGACAGCGGGCACAACGGTAGGGTGACCTACAAGCTGGACAATCACACATCTACCATCTTTAACATTGACCCAGTGACAGGTCAACTGTGTGTGTCAGCCTCTCTGGATAGGGAACAGCAGGGGGTACACAAACTCACTGTGTTTGCACAAGATAGCGGCTCTCCTCCCTTGGAGTCCGTGACCACAGTAACCGTTCGTGTTCTGGACCAGAATGACAATGCACCCGTTTTTCTAACTCCTCACTTCATCTTTTTCATCCCTGAGAATGTACCACCGTTCGCCCAGGTGGGGAGGGTCGGGGTGACAGACCCAGATGAAGGGGAGAATGGGAACACAGAGTTGCATGTTGTAAACAGCAGTGGACCATTTGTTGTGGATAACACCCAGGGGACACTTCGCACCACCACCAGCTTGGACCGCGAGACAGAGGACCGCTATGAACTGTACCTGCTGGCCAGCGATCATGGGCACCTGCTCACTTTGACATCCAGTGCCAGGGTAACTATCTTTGTGGAGGACATCAATGACAACCAGCCAAAAGTGATCCTTCCAAGCAGCAACTCCTCATGCCTGACTGTCTCTCCTTCTGCAATGGCAGGCACCATGGTGACAAAGATCTATGCCATCGATGAGGACTCAGGGCTGAATTCAGAGATTACATACACCGTTGTGGCGCCAGAGCCAGTGCAAAACAGCAGCCCCTTCCAGGTGGACTCAAGGTCAGGGAACATCACCTTAGCTCAGCAACTTCTACAGAAGGACCTGGGAATGCATCACCTGCTCATTGTGGTCAGAGATGGGGGGAAACCAATTCCACTTTATAGCACTGTGTGGGTTAATCTGTTGGTCAATGACAGCATGGAGCCCTGCCACTTGGACAGACCACCCACCTGGGCAGGAACACCTGACTTGGTTCAAACTCCCTCAAGGGCCCCCATTTGTGAGCTAGAGAGTCCAAAAGCCGCTCAACTGACCTTGTTAGCAGGCCTGGGTTTAATGCTGGCATCCACATGCTTGTTCGTGGTGACAGTCATTTTATACCTGAAGCAGAGGAGAAGAAGTCGTCTAAGACAGAACAAGAGGGGGCCCATTGAAGAGAATAAGATTCCGTTCAGGCACAAAGACAAATATTACTGTGATGACTAACAGAATAAAACAAGCAATGTGCATAATCCTCGCTCACACACTGTCAAGGATAAATTCAGCCTGTGAAATAAATGTATTCGGAATATTTGTCAAAGGCTTCTTGCATTTTAATTATCAAATTTGTTGAATTATTCTGATACACAGTGTGTTCAAACATCTGTCAACAGCAAAAATGCTAAATTCTGTGGGAATAAAGTCGATCCATTTTCTGATAAAGATCCCTGTAAGCTACCGGAAAGGCAAATAAAAGGTGATCTGATAAGTAAAGTGTTTGAAGTTTCCAGAGGAGACTTGTTCCACATACTTTCTGTAGAAAAATTTTGAACACCATAATTGCATGATGCCTTCAGTATTACCCACCCTAAGATAGAGCCTATCACAGCAAGGCATTGCTTAAATACCAGTATTACAGTCATTATCTTTAGGGATTATGACCACTGAAGCCAGAAGAAGGCTGAAGTAATGGTCTGCTAAGTTGATTGGGCCTTTCTCAAATTTCTAACTCTGAGTGATGGGGAATCTAAACTATTTAGACACACAAAAGGGTTTAATGTTCCTCCAGTGGGGAGGTGATGAAAGTCTCTCAAGAAGAAAATTCAGCTCTGAGACAACCACAGGAGGCGGGGAGCGACTGTGGACAGGTGAGAGGCGGCAGAGGGAGGGCACATCTCAAGTGACCGCGTCACACCTGTTACCCGATAGCACCGCTTCTCACCCACAGCGCTGGATGACAACCAAAAGGCAGGAAACCGACTGTACTGCACCCAGTAACCCAACAGCGTTGTTGTTTTGATGACAGATGTTTGGAGT
Source organism: Seriola lalandi dorsalis (assembly GCF_002814215.2). Classification (NCBI taxonomy): domain Eukaryota; kingdom Metazoa; phylum Chordata; class Actinopteri; order Carangiformes; family Carangidae; genus Seriola; species Seriola lalandi. The sequence goes on along the minus strand of NW_019524451.1, from coordinate 308,836 downwards.
GAAATCATACTGCGTTCAAAGAAATCTTTACAAAAGGCATTTGCTCTCATGTGTTACTGATACATTTGTAGGCTCGGGAACAATTGAGATATCAAACCAGGTTAAGTGACGCATTAAGTACGAGTGAGTCAGGGAAAAATATGCTCACAAATCTGTGAACACACAATTACAAACAGGGCAGGGTAATTGTTTTAGAAAACATTTTTTTTTTTTTTTTAATCTTTACAGTATCATACGCTATTCAGTGATCTTTTTCAGATACACCTTTGTTAGAGGATAGAAGGAAAGCCAAGAGTCAGAGCTTGTAAAACACTATGTACAACAATCTGGTTAGTGGAGAACAAGGCTTGTATAACATGAGTGGTGTCTCTCTGAGGATTTGTGAGCTCGCAGCTGAAAAATAAATAATCTAATAGGATTGTACTTTGAGACTAACTACATTAACTGAGAGGAAATAAAGAGCCCCTTAACAAAATTACAAATTAAACAGCATCTTTACATAAGGAATTACAGGCTCCATTAGATTACATCATGTACAAATTAATATTAAAGAATAGGCCTATTGGAGTTTTTCAATGGAGACATTTCTGACCCGCTTGGCAAACTGTGGTTTTCACAGCGTCATGTTTAGAGACAGTTCCAGACAAAGCTGATGTTTCTCTAAAAATTGTAGTATTATGGGATAAAAGTGTTGATGTGCCTGCTGCTGTGCAAACGCTTTGGCAGGAGAAAGCCTGCCATCTACTGGACAAAGATGAAGCCAAATCTGGCTCTTTATTCCTGGTATTTTGCCAGAGGGTGGAGATGAATCAGAGGACAGTCTCTCGCTCCGCCACAGTCAGGTGGCCTCTGATATCAGTGATGTTTCCATGCTGCATGCTGCTCTGCTGCACTCACAGCACATTTTATTTCAATCAATTCATTTTCTCCCCAAGTTCAACATTTGATAGGGGGTTAAGAGTTTGCATGAGCTGACATGGACAAGGAAACCAGCTGGCACCGACCCAAATACCCAGTGGACGGTTTCTAATACACATCAGGGATTTCATAATCACAAATGACATAACAATCCAGGCTAATTGACATACCAGATCTTTTTTAATCAAAGAAGCTATGAAGACTATCTAAATGTATCAAAAGTTGAGCTTTCCACATATTCATGGTCTGTGAATGCCACTTGAAGCTTGCTTTTAAAAAGGAACATTCCAGGACTCAATAGGCCCATTTAAGAGATAAACGATAAAGCACATATCTGTTTCGCCAGCTGTGATGTCAGATCTTTTCTGTTCAGTACCATATCTCAGCGACTGCAGTCAAACAGATAGTATCTGACAATTTCCTAAGTCTGGAGAGCATCACCTGACTGTCCACAGGCTAATATTGATGGCGTTTTAATCTCAGACAAATCACCTTCGCTGTTCTTAGACATACAGACATGAGATCAATCCCACTCTGCATGATACATGAGCTGCTCTTCACTTGGTTATATTTTTCAGGTTGAAAATAACAAAACAAAAGGCCTCGGCGAACCAGGGATTGAAAACCTTAGGGTTTGAATGACCAACTACTCACAGAGGAAAAGTTATATTTTTTCCATGGGGCAAAAATGTAACTTTCCCTCTTCTGTATTTGCATAAGAAGTTGCAAGTTGCTGTCTAAATGCAAATATGCGTCAACAATGAACTAAGTAAATTTCTACAAGCGCAAGAACCTTGAACTCCTCATTATTCTCCGCCTTGAAGTTCATTGAAAAGCAACATTGTTCCTTTAAGATTGCACTTGCAGTCATCGGCGGGTCTGTCCATTGTTGTAGGAACAGAAAGCGAGTTGAGATTGATATACGGGGGCCGAAGACAAGTTGCGCATATCATCAGCGGACCAGCTGCAGTGTAGGCAGCAGTGTAGCCAACAAGTCCTGAACGCATCCTTCCAGACATGGGTAAGAAACTCCTGCCAACTAGAATCTAACTGTATTAGCCTTTAGCAGATAGGATACTTCTTATTATCAAATCTGTATTTTATTTTATGTGATTGCACGCTGATAAGAATGGGACTGTGAGAGAGCATCAGAAGTTATTAAGCTTTTTTTTTTGTGTGTGTGTGTGTGTCAGTTTAGAGGTCGGCTACCCACCGGCTGATGCTCCACTGATATGATGAGATTTATTTCATGCTTGAGATGGCAGGGCTACATTCAGAGGAGCCCCTTCGCATTTGCTTTCGGTCGCAATCTTTCTCAATTTTTAAAGAGACGAACTTGGCCTGGGCTCTGCATTTTCGAGCAGAACTAGACCTGTATTTTCATTTGAGTCACAGTGGAGAGACTGGGGGGGGGGCTGCCTCGGTTCAGATCCTTCAGCTGTTTGCTCAGGCTGGTGATGTCATTAATTAGTTAATTGGTACAAGGTGTATCTGAAGGCGCGACTGTAAGATGCTCCAAAGCTCTGGATTATGTGCGCGCTGTTACTTGTGTACTTGTACTTGTGGTGACTATAATTCTTTGTGTGCATAGAGGTAACTATGTGTATTTGCCCTACTTTAATTATGTTCCTTTCTAATTTAACAATACTCAAAATAACTGTGTGCTTTTGGCTAAACTCCCTCTTCCATGCTATAGTACTGTCTGAATGGCAGTGATCACAGTTTTGCCTCTCTCTCTCCCTGACACACAGACAGTCAACACTGCCATGTAGATGTGTTCAATTAAAGAGCTATCTATTTGCCCCTCCTGCCATCTGTGTTTACTGTAATGGTACCAACCACAGTCAGTGTGCTTCCATTGTGTGTGTCTGTGTGGATGCATGCATGCAAGCGTGTAATGGCACACATGCACACAGTTGCATTGTTTGTTTATAGATTATCTTTTTTTCCCCCCCTCCATCCTCTCCCAGTGCAGACAGCCTCCGCACTATCTCCTTCTTGTTCCTGTGTCTAGCCCAGAAGGAAGTCCATGAGTGTGTGTGTGTCAGGCGTAGAGGTGCCTCTGGTCTTTGTTTGCTTGACATTGGTGGCCCTTGTACCCCCATGATGCTGTGGGACAAAGACTGTTGTCTCTCCAGTCACAAAAGCAGCCTCTCTCTCTTTCACTTTGTCTCTCCTCTCCGTCCTCCCCCTTTTTCTCACACTCTCCATGCTGGGTGGTGAATGGAGTCAGGGTGTGAGCTGGGGTCAGAGCAGACACATCCCCATGCCCTTTGCCCTTGGCATCCATTCAAGCAGCACATGACTATTAGGGAGAATGCAGAGCTTTACCAAGTGAACTAAACGTTACAGCTGCAGCTTGAGCCATAGTGATGAAGTAGCATAGTACAAAGTAGCAAATCTTCTTTAAATAGTTGGTTCAAACTTCACCTACCCCTAGTGTTATCTAGGTATGCAGATAGATTCAGCTTCAGATTTGAGGATATCCATCTCTGCAGACTTCTGCCATCACCCCTGTTCAATGGAATTTTGTAAGCCGTCCACACCATTAAAAAACAACAGTGTTCCTGTTAGTCCAACCTGATTGTACACTTTTGTTTGTGGGAGCTACTTTCTACTAAAGAAACAGTCACAACAAAAACTGTTGACAGTGTGTTCTGTGAATTATCCAGCATAACAAGGAAACTGCTTCTGGATAGAGGAGAAGTTGTTGAATATACTGTATCGATCCACTGAAAAATTAATGTCCAACAGTTTTGATAATCAATACATTGTTTTCGTTAAATGTCAAGCAAAAACTATTTCCAGGTTCCAGCTTGAGGATTTTCTTTTCTCTGTTTTATTTCATTGTAAACAAAATATCTTTGGGTTTTGGTCTGTTGGCCGCACAAAACAAGACTTCCGAAGATGTCATCTTGAGCTCAGAGTGTGAGACTGCGGTAGACATTTAATCACTTTTTGTGGAGATTATTAGACCAAAAAATAATAGCTTAATCAATGATGAAAATATTCTTTAGTAGCAACCCCTAGTTTGGAGCAGCACAAGCAAAATCCATTTCACATTCATTGTATTGGGATGGAGGCAAAAATCTCAGAGGGATGCTTCAAAAGCAAGGCAAATGCGACCACCAGAGTTACCTTTACAGGAAAGGAGTGATATTCTGCTGTGCATCATTTGTACATTGGAGCAGAGTACTTCTGTGTACTCTTCATATAGCATTAGTGATAATAATGTGTCCTGACCTTAATGGTATGTCGTGACTCACAGGTTGCTATGACTGCTGTATGCGCTGTTTGGGTGGGGTGCCATACTGCTCCCTGGTCGCCACACTGCTGTGTTTCTCTGGCATTGCCCTCTTCTGTGGTTGTGGGCACCAGGCACTCACAGAGACAGAGAGACTCATTGAGACTTACTTTGCCCGTAACCTTCAGGACTACATCACCCTTGCCTACATGTAAGTAGTAAAATTTAGCTTTTCCATCATTAGAGTGACATCTTCTTAACCTCCCCATGGGATTCTTTTGGTGTTGTAGTGTCTATTTTGAAGATCTGAATTCTCTGTAACCCTGAATTTTGACTGTTTTCTTTTCCCCTTTCCTCTCCCTCTCAGCATTCAATATTTCCAGTATGTCATCTATGGTTTGGCCTCCTTTTTCTTCCTGTACTGCATCGTGCTGTTGGCTGAGGGCTTCTACACCACCAGTGTTGCCAAGCAAACCTTTGGAGAGTTCAGGAGCACCATGTGTGGCCGCTGCCTCAGCTCCTCGGTGAGAGGGCCCAGAGTGGGACAAGTAAAGGGGATTGGAGAGATTGGATGGGATTAATACACATATCACTCCCTGGTGGGTGCTGAGCCGAAAATCTTAAGGCTGCTAAAAACCTTTGGGGACATGCAAAGATAAGCATACAGTGTGTGTTTGAGCGGTTGAGGGGGAAAAAAACTGAGTGGTTCAAAGAGGAGGAGAACAGAGAGTGAGATAGTAAAGTAAAGCTAATCAGAAAAAAGTAAATGTGGTCACCAAGTGAGTCACTGCTCATAAAGACACTCTCTTAGATTACTTATGTGCATCAGTTTATTATGATGATGCACCATAATGTTTATTTGTATATTGCTAATGTGAATTGCTTTCTCCTTGTACAGTTTATAGTGTTGACATATGTACTGGCTGTGCTGTGGCTGTTGGTGTTTGCCTTCTCTGCCCTGCCTGTCTACTTCTTCTACAACATGGATGCCACCTGCCACACCATCGACGTACTGACTGAGACCCCGGCGAGTATCAACCAGCTGTGTGTAGATGCAAGACAATACGGTAACAAGAAACCCTTTCATGGCAGCCTAAGCTACTGCCCTCCCACATTAATTTTGTTTTATATATTCTATATGTCTTTTTGTTTACAAATCCCATGAAAAGACAAAAACCAACAATGAATTGATCCTTCAACAAGTATTGCCTGTGTTGCCAAAGACTGATAAAGCTTATTCCTAGCGCCCATAGACTTCCATTGTTGTCCATCAGTGAGCCAGACAGTTGCACTGGGTGACACGTTTCTTCATTACTATGAACATGGGTACTGTAGTTTTTGAGTAAGTCCCACATACACCCATCTGCTGCTGTAAATACTCACTAGCTCATCGAATGTGTATTAATCCTCAGCTGAAAATAGTCCCCAACAAATGCTATTTACTCATGTTTTGGTAACGTTGGCGATTTACTACAGTGCCCAGCTTTTGTAGGACATTATCACTTTTTATTTTTATTTTAAATGAGAGCATGTATTTGGGACCTGATTTACATCTTCAGTGTGAACCAATGGACTTAGAGATAACAGCCACAGACAAGTTAGGGAAGTCTGAACATTTTGGAAATGGAAAAATTATTATTATTATGGTCTGTTATGGTCTGTTCATGGATTTGTAAACAGTGAGAAAAATAAAATATAGAGTAACACCTGCTTTATCCTTTACGCTTGATTTGAACAGGGCTCCTGCCATGGAATGCAGTGCCAGGGAAAGCTTGTGGTATGACTCTGTCCACTGTTTGCAAGACCAGAGAGGTAAACGCCTGGAAATAATTCAGACTCTGCAGTCATGTTCTACAACTGGCCTGACATGAAATGAAGTAGACATGCTATCACCACCAATGTAAATCTCTTCCCTTTCAGTATCAAATGACCTATGACCTCTACATTGCTGCCTTTGCCGGAGCGGGCATCACTCTCTTGGCTCTGGTGAGTGATCATGCTTCAGCCGGAGCCAATTTGGCTGCGCTTCCACAGTGGGGTACAACAATAGTGTTATGGCTCATGCGACTTAGTGACGCTCAGAGTGTAGGCGGCGAGGCATCTCAGACCTCCATGACTGATGACTTTTGTACTATTGCTCTCTGTTCCTCTTTCTCAGCTGATACAAACATCATACTAATGCTGTAATGTCTGGTGGGTTTTTTCCAGACAGGCAAATGGTGTACCCATTATACTCACATGCTCCATTACAGAGGCTGTTATACGGATGGTATCAGCTACCAAATTAATGCCATTAGCAGTTAATCAAATTTTTTTATTTTTTATTTGTAGTTTGGAGTTTTCTTCTCTTCACTTGTGTTCTGACACTTCCTGTCTCTGCTTCTCCTTCCATAGCTGACCTATACTGTGTCAACCACCTATAACTTTGCGGTTCTGCGGTATCTGGGGAGAAAGGGGATAGGTGCACGGTGTTAGGCTCACCAGCTTCCTGTCGGCTCTCTCACTACTTCACCACCAACACAGGGGTCTAAAGGGTCAACAACAATTCTCTCCTTCCACATCATCTGCACAGGACCACCACATGGACTTTTAAAAAAAACTTGTCTTTATATTTTTACTTTCCTTGTTATAAGGATATTATTGTTTTGTATTTCCTTTTTCTTTTTCTTGTTGTTTTTTTTGTGTGAAGTTTCTCTGCTGTGTTGTTCATTATTTTCAGTGCCACATCACCAATATATTTGTAAATTATTGTTTTTGTTGCTTGTTGAGGTTAGTGTCTAAAATTAATTTCTGCTTCCCATCACAGTCAAATAATAACACTCAACTAATCAATTAACATATGCAAGAAATAACCACCAATTGACAACACGTACAGCTATAATGCAGCTGTTACGGAGAGTAGGGATTATAGGTTACCATGGCTACCATCCCTCACATCTGGTTGCCATGGTGGCAGACAAGCACGCATTTGCAGTCTCACGCTGACCTCAGGACTTTTCTCACGGGCTGGAGAAAAGCCTCAACAATGGAGTCATGCCCGTTTTGAAAGCTAGCCAATAAGGATCCAGTTCTGGGGGCCACCTGCGCTACGAGCCTCTGCCAAGGGTTATATTACATGTCAAGGGAGAGGCTCCCCTGGACAAAGAGAGGGCTAGACCTCTCTAAGGCCACAATGCAGCTCTTCTAGGACGGCAACCACACACACACAACGCATCCATATGCTGCTGCATGACCGCCACCTCCCCCCGAATAATGGAAACGATGGATTCAGAGTGAGGGAACTGAAGGAATTTTAGATGATCTTGACTAGTTTCTTTCTGACGAAGGGACTTACTTATTTAGATCTGATCTAGAATGGTCTGAAATTGTTTCTCATAATTTTGAGATGGAAAAAGCACTAGGTGCTAACTTATTGAGTAACCTCGTATTATTAGATGCAAAACACATTGTTGAGGTGTGACTCCCCCCTGCTGTTAATGCATGACTGAGGTACTTTTATAGAGATAGGACAGCTTTGTTTTATCTCTAATTCTTTAGGAATTTTGTTGTAGTTATTGTATAATAATTCTTTTTACTTATTGTAGCTGTATTTACTAATTGTACTCTTTGGTATTACTAACAAAACCTATTGCAACATAATGAGTAGATTATTCTATTTGGTGGAAGCTTTACCCAGCTGTGAGTGGTGGATTTGTCAAGTGGCAGCTGGCTGTTTGATGATTATTTTTTGTGTTGGTATAATTTGATAATAAAAAGAGTATTCTTTGAAGTATTTGTGCAGAGTGCCTCTGAAAATATTTGTTTGAAGTCTGTGTGGAAGCAAAGAGTCTGGTGTAGTGTCATGGTGTTCAACTCGTGCTCCATCCTTGGCTTCCTGCCATATCTAGGGGCCAAGGTGTTTTGTAAGGTGTTTTGTATTCTCTCCTCTTGTGTCCACAGGTGCACTGTTCCCTGCGCTTGGCTGTGAACCAGGTGTACCTGAGGAGGCTGAGGCACAGGGCGAAAGAGGAGTCGAGAGGCTATGACCTATACGGGAGGCTGCAGAGGGACAGAGGGGGGACGCTGTGCTCTCCGTACCCTGCATACACTTCTGACATCTCCTGACAGTGCCTCCAGTTTTGCTGCATAAGCTTCTCTGTTATGAGCTGGTCATGAAGTTATGTTGTTTTGCTCCAGTTTGTTACAAGTTGGTAGTAATTAAGTTGATTCCCTTCATTTTTTTGGCATTAAAATACAGGCAATTGCATGTTATATCTTAAGTTGTAAAATGTTACAAATGCACTTTTTTTTTTTTTTTTTTACTGAGCCACACCATCTCAGTATTTTGTGCTTACTTCCTATAATGTTCTGCATTTGACCAGTCTGAATATTTAGACAGTTAGAGATTTAAAAACATTTATTTTGAAAGGCAGACTGCCTCGGTCAGATTTCACAGTATGCAGAGCACGCTTGATATCCTTTTTAATGAAGGGAAAATAAATCTGCAGTGCATGCTTGATATTCTTTTTTAATGAAGTGGAAATAAACAGCGCTCACTGTCTCTTGGGTCCCACACATACTTGGTCAATCAATGACATTCAAGGTCTTGTGTGATGAAACTCAAACAAGGTGTGTATTGGGGGTAAAATCGGAAGACTTCGGTTTTACTCATGATCTTAGTGCTTAATTTTAACATTGCTGCTTATTACTGCAAATATTGGGGCTTTTGTTCCTGATGGTTAAGTGAGCGAAGGTGGAGAAAGGTGGAAAACTTTAGTTTTTTGTAAATTTGAGTGACCTATTTTAGTTTTAAAAATAGTTTAAAAAAACCTTTTGTTTTCAGACTTGAAAGTAATTTTGAAAGCCATGTACTTTCATGGATTTTCAAGGCATCGGCACAAAAACAACAGATGACATTATGTCTCCATTTGGTATGTCGCATGTTTTATTTGTAGCCAAGCACTGGAGAGTATTCACCGCTTTGCCAGCATGTTGGCACAACCAGTCTTATCTTCCGTAGTGCAAAAAGAGGAGACAGGGAAGTTGTCCATTAGATCAACACATAATCAAGATGAACAGTCTTAACTTTCACACAGCTTAAATCACACTCATGGGATGAGCACAGAGTGAAACAGACGTTCACTGTCATTTTTGTACATTATTATAAAATGAATGCCCTTTGCAATTTACATAAGCCATTAATATGGACAGCCCAAAGAAATTAGTTTTTACATTCATAAATATTACAGCAACATTAAAAAAATACTGACATTACACTGGGTTGCAGTGATATAAGACAGCAACATTAGGACAATATACTGTAGGGTTATGCTACCAGCTTGTAAATACCCACTCATTCCCGGGGATGTTAGATTTCAGGTAAACACTGTGGTAGGCTACATTATCTGGACAGGATTTTAACTGTAATGGTAAATACAGAGACAAGGTATTCTGCTTAATCCAGAAAGCATTAACACTGACAAATAATACACTTTCAGCCCTCATTATTGCTTTGAATTAATGTAGGCTAACAGCTCCATTTTGTTGAAATGCCCGACTCTGTTCACAGCTGAGAGTGCCATTACTCAAACACATCTTATAAAACTTTAAACCATGATCACATAAACAAGCTAGTTATTATAGGCCTACATTAAAACAAACAAACATGTAATAAAGTAAATATGACAGTACCTGATTGGATTGGTTTCACTTTCACAGAGAAACTCTTGTAATGTTCACCATTAATCTGCGTGCATACTGAAATATGATGCAATTTTTGACTTGAAAGGCAAATAATGCAATCTCAGGCTGAGAGACTACACTAGACCATTAACACAACAGAAAGCTGTATGAGAACATAGGGCCATAATGAGAACCATGGCGACTTTGTGCAGTGAGAAGATGAAAACATTTTATCTTATTTATGCAACAGGTTTGGTTTTTAGAGGAGACACAATATAAATTATTTGTCAAGCAGCAACTAAAATACTGATAAGAATGAATTTAAACCATGTTAAACTCAGTTTGAAGCAATGAATATGAGGCATATTATTTTCTAAAAGCACACAGGCAAACAACACTGCCCTCTGGCCAACGGAAGTAAAAACCAAAGGGACAAATACAAGTGCACCTGTGGCAAGTAAACCGGTGTGTAGAAACACTGAAATAAAAGTAAAGTACCATCCAGATTTACACACGTAAACGTCAACAACTTTTCAGAATACTCAGCTGTAGGTTTCATTCAATACTGTATGAATGGACAGGAGAGGTGATGCACACATTAGTGGTAACGGCATTATCCTTGTGCTCATGCTATTTCATATTCAGGTGAGACCTAGAGTGACAGACTGACAGCACACGTGTATGTAATGTATCAGTAAAGGACAGGAGACCTTCAGAATAGGCAAAGCTAAAAGACTGGAATGTTAAGGCCTGCCACGCAATCAACAAGGCAGACACATGATTACAAACATGCCATAATTATCTAAATTAATGTTAATAATTATAATAATTATAACCTCATCTACACATCAGAATTTTAAATCAGCCCCTGATCAAACGCAGAAGCCTAAAGATCAGACAATAAAGTCTGTTAAAAAGATAAAAAGTCGAAGGTGGAAATGTGCTTCTCAGAAATATAAACAGCAGTTTATCAACAACAGCAGTATTATTTCTGAACTTTGAGAAACACTGAACCTTACATAATAAAACAGGCCCATGTACATAAATCACAGGAAATAAATATGATCTGATAATGCCTGGCTCGTGCACCTGATACCTCCGGCTACACAAAAGTGCAGTGGTAATGAATCTAATAATCAAATGAATAAGAGCACCACAATAGTCCGTACCCAATGCTTACAGTCAGAGCTGTAAAATTAAAGCTCACAATTCCCTTCGCATTGAAGACAAGCGAATCTTCCTTTTGAGAGCAGCAAATATTTATCGTCCTCGTACCTTGAATCGTATTGGTCATTATACTGATGCCAGGAATTCTTAATCAAGCTCTCCAACAACTGCTAACACATCTAATTAAAAGAGAAGGCAATGTTGTATTCAGTCCTTCTAAAACCCTGGAAATAAGCTCATGGACAAAAAGTTGAGCAGTAACAAGACCAACTCCAAGTTGCTGTGCCAAAGACTGTGCTCTTCAATAGAGTACTGGTGTATTCTCTCTTCCACTGTATTTATTTAAGTTTAAATTATTTTGATTAAAACCATAACTTTGAAAGCACTGTTTGATAAAACTCCTGCATAGGCAGACAAAGCTTAAGCCGGGTAAAAATATTTTGTGCAACTCTACTGAAAGCAGACAAAGTACAAAGGATGAGTGTGCCTGTTACAGTGTGTCTGTACCTCGGTTAGAGCAATAATTCAACAATCTAAACACCAGATGAGTCCTTGACACCGCCCTCCTCAGAGCAGCTGTATCTTAACCATATCTTAAGGGGATACTGTTCTCAGTACCTTGTACCTACAGTATGTGTACCATAAACAATATCTGACTGCCTCAGGCAAGTTTCAGCCAGAAAGATTAAGACAAGGTGTATTCGCACCTGACCAATCAGCAGCAAGATGTGCGAGAGGTTTTGCGGTTGCCATGGAGATCAATAGTACTACTCAGTAGTGCATGGTCAATCTGGTCCTCAGCAGCCAGAACCTCTCTGACAGCTGCCTCAAATGCAGCTGTGACATTAGTGTCATCCTTAGCACTGGTCTCAAAATAAGGACAGCAGCCGTTCTCTTCACACCAAGCCCGTGCTTCGTCCTCCCCCACCTCCCTCTGCTCCATGTCTACCTTATTGCCAAGCACCACAAAAGGGAACCGTTCAGGGTCTTTAACGTCTGAGTAGTACATGAACTCCTTCTTCCAGCAGCCAAGGTTCTGGAAGCTCTGCAGGTCATTCACAGCAAATGTGAGCAGACAACAATCGGCGCCTCGGTAGAAGGGCGTGCGCAGGGACTTGAAGCGCTCCTGACCTGCCGTGTCCCAGATCTGAAGAGTCACCAGGCGCCCATCCACCTCCAGGTCCCGGTTGAGGAACTCCACACCAATAGTGTGAAAGGACTGGGAGTCGAAGCGGTCTGTGACATAGCGGTTCATCAAGGAGGACTTGCCCACTCCACCATCCCCCAGCAGGATCACCTTCAGTAGTAGGCTCTTCCCGCTCATCATGCGTCCTCCCACCCAGAAAGGCCTCCTCACTGGGTTACAGCCCCCCACACCAGGTGGCAGACCAGGGTGGATTTAACCTAGAAAGAGAAATAAAGGCAAAAACAGATATTTACTGGACAATCAAAAGAGAAATACAGATCACCATTAGGCAAAATGCAATGAAAGATTCTGATTTCTCAGAAAAAAAAACTCAGCACGCATCCACCCACCTAGGGTTTGACTTTTTTGATGATTCAGTGAAGATTACTCAGGGAAAAGACTGCTGTTCTAGCAACATTTCCATTCAACCTCAAATGAACTTTTTCAGCAACAAATGAAAGCCTTATGAGAGATGTGTAATGGTTGACTAGTTTCAGGACACAATGACAGGGGTGAATGACCAAGATGTCTGCCAAAGGTTTCTGGCTGAAGTAAGGACGCTAATTCTGGGCTAGACGACCACAGCCTTGTTGTTTACTACATGACACAGTAATTCTGACTCATGACTGTGTAGTACTATGCCTGTTTAAACTGAAATGAACAGGTGCCAGCCATAGAGTAGGCATAAACATTAGCCTAAGACAACATTTGTTTGATGACTTATGTAACAGGTAAAGTGTCTGAGTCCTACGCCACAAAAACAAGGGCGAGTCAGGATCAAACACCGACTCTGGAAACGACCATTGCACCTGCGCAGACCACAAACACACAGGCTGCCGGCTAAACTCTCTTTAAACTGCCTCGTCGAAGCTGTCTGTGAAACTGTGCACAGGGTACTTAAGGACAGAAGTTAAACAGGAACCGAAACAGATAACAGACTTCTAAATAAAAACGTTCATGCAACGGGCATGAAACTGTTCAACTGTGTAGCCGCTTAGCATGCCTCGCAGCCAACTAGCAAGCTATCCGGCTAGTCTGACGGCTTGTTGACATTCCAGCCAAGCCAGGCTAACCGTTAGCCTCAGTGCATATGCGACTAAAAACTATTTTTAAAAGCGTTGTAAGCAACAAAAGAACAAATACTGCAGTGAGGTGATACATCTATACATGAATGCAGCCACTACAAACAGAACAAATAGGTATTTTCATTTACCCTGTTCCTGTTGTTGATGTTGCGTGGTCTGCCCTGCGCCCCTGCATCTGACTGAGATTGAGTGTCGTGACGTGCGCGCGCCCATCGACGAGCTACATGTGCACACCGCTCAGGCAAACCCGGGTCTTAAAGTCCGACAAGTTCACCACCTTTCATAAATGATGACAACATACTGAATGTTGTCGAGTGTAACTAAGTATACATTTAATCAAGTACTGTACTAAACTACAAATCTAGGTTACTTGTACTTGAGTCTTTTCTTTTCATGATACTTTATACTTATACTTTTTCTTATACTAGTTCACTACATTTCATGGTGAAATCACATTTATCTGACAGCTATACTTTATAAACTAAAATCTTTGTATAATAGAACCTATAATATATGATGCCTTGTCGATTAATCAATAGGTTGACTGACAGAAAATGAACTGACCACTCTTTTATAATAATTTAAGTCACTTTTTTCATGTAACGATAACATGTTTCAGCTTCTCAACCTGCTGCTTTTCCTTTAAATTATTTTAATAATTTTAAGGTTTGAACCAAAACTGAGGCTAATCGAGAAAATAAAAGATGAGCACAGATAAACTTTTCCCTCTAGCATTTGAAAACAGCCTTCTAGTGTCAGACAATGTACATCATTCTGCACAGTGAAGCTCAAACATCAAAGTTAGTATAGAAGCCCTTCAATATACTAATATGTACAGGGACTTTAAGTAAGATTTCTACCAGTGTTTAAAGCAGAAGGAAATACCTGTGAATTTAACCCTTCAGAGTAAGACAGATTCAACAATAATAAAGGTACAAAGCTACGGTTGCCATAAAAAACACTGTAAAGCTAAACGCTTATCTACAACAGGAATCATAATGACAAATCTTTTTTTTGATGATTATTTTAAATAACTTCCATTCATTATTTAGTTATTACCAATTAGAAAAAGCAAACGAAAGAATGACATGGTAACGTTTTATTAGTGTCATTGTTTTTTTTCACATCTGTAGAATTAAATGTAGGGATGTATTTGTATAGGAGACTATATTTCAAAACTGTTTCGACATTATTTCGATTTGTTTTTCTTTTCTTTTTTTTCTATGAAGTATTTGTTGTACTTTCAGTACACTAATATTCGCTGACAAAATAAATGTCACTTTGTCCAAACTGAACACGGAAAAAAACGTGCTCCAGCGTTCACAGATGTTTATTAGAAATTCGCCTGTGGGAGGCGCTGTGGGGCACTAGGTTCGTTTACGAGCCACAGAAGAAGAAAACCAGAAACGTAGAAGAAGAGTCCAGCTGTTTTTATTCCCCCTGTATCGTTGGCTGTTGTTAGAGAGCATCCCGTTGTCTCCACTCCCTCAAGGCAAACTTCTTCGGCGAATAGCCATACAAGTTTTTGAAGAATAAAGAGAAACGTACCTTCATGTGTTTGCTGCAGTGACAGTGGTAGGAAAAATGTTGCCATATTGATGCATGCTCTGACAACACTGACACGTATGACTGAAATGTTTGACTTACTTGCTAGGGTATTTGTTAAACGAAGTTGGTTTCCCAGAAGCAATAACTAAATCCGTACGCCTTTAATTTTAGTTACGGGCAATGACGCAGGCCGTGATTTTATATGTTAAACTGCGTATACAATCATTTTGTTTGGTTTGTCCTTTTCACTGTTGACTGCTTGTATCCGAGTTAATGCCTGTCTCTTAAATTTGTTTTCTGTTCTTTTCAACCTTGCAGATGGCAGGTAGGGGCAGGCTGGTGCCCTGTGTGTGTCTGGGACTGTTTGGTGTCCTGTGCTGGGTATGGGTCTCCTTTGCCTCCTTTCCAGACGATCAACTTCCCCTGGAGGCTTTGGATGCAGTGGACCGAGGAGCCTTTCAGCCCCAGAGTGCTCTATCAGAGATGGAGTTTGCCTCCATCAGTTCATACAGAGGACCTGGCAACAGTGACCGGCGCAGCAACAAGGAGCTGCCCATTATCCTCTGGTGGAGCGGGGGACTGTTCCCTCATTTTCCAGGTGACACTGAACGCATTGACTGTGCCACGTCCTCCTGCCTAGTCACAAGCAACCGCAAGGTACCAGAGATATTTAACCTCACAAAGCTTTTTATTGAAACTCATGGTTTAGACAAAGAGGAGATGCATGCACACATTAGTAATAATTATCATTCCAAGCTGTTCTGCCAGTAATTTTGAGTTTGATCTTGAAAGGTCCAGCTGTACAAGCGGACAGCATCCATCATCTTTTATGGGACAGACTTCAGGGCATATGAGGCACCGCTCCCTCGACTCCGCCACCAGACCTGGGCACTGTTCCATGAAGAGTCACCCATGAATAACTACATCCTCTCTCACGGACCGGGAGTCAGGCTGTTCAACTACACTGCCACATTTCGCAGAGAGTCCGACTATCCTCTGACCCTGCAGTGGCTGCCCTCCCTGGGCTACTTGCTGGAGCCTGCAGCTGTGTTATTGCAGGAGAAGAACCGCCTGAGGAGGGAAGGCATGGCCCCTGTGCTTTACATGCAGTCTCACTGCGATGTGCCATCAGACAGAGACAGATATGTCAAGGAGCTCATGAAGTATATCGAGGTGTGGTACAGAGGAGGTCTTCCAGGACCATGTTTACTAAGATGCATGCCAAATGAGTGATGAGATTCATATTACTACTGGCAATGAGTATGTTCATGGAGATTCAATTTTAAAATTATAGCAACTAAGGGGCAGTCATAGTTTTACATGCTGCAGCAGTGCTGTCCAAGCGATAAAACATTCCAGTCAGAGAGCAGACTGTGATATTGCCAGTGAAGCGTCCAGTGTCTGCTGGAATGCGATCAAAAAAACAAAGTATTTGAACACAGTGATTTAGTGGTGTATATTTCATTTTAATCTCACCCTCTAATATTTGAAAGCTAAGCTGTTCTCAAATAGCACACATCTTTAAATTGTCTTGTTTCACATCTTTATTTTGAATACTACCATGACCACTTAAGATTAATTACCAACTGGATCACATGGCATTGAAGTTTTCCCCATTTCCACTCACACATACTCCTGCACACAGGTCAGTAGCTCAAGGTCATTAACAGTAACACCACTGTAATTGCTTTGTAAATATTGCTCTCAGTGATGTGTGTGAATTCCCATCAGGGAATAAAATATTAAGGTCAATTAGAAATGTCTAATCAGTGTTTTATGAGAAATGTATTCCATTAAATGTTTGTCATCGCTCATTAATAATCTTTTCCCAAATGTTTTCTAACCATCCCCCCCATATGTCTCCTTCCTCCTGTATTATTTCTGTCTCTGCAGGTGGACTCTTATGGGAAATGCTTGAACAACAAACCTCTACCTGAACATCTGGAGGACACAGCCACCGCTACCGGCGAGGAACCCAGATTCATGAATTTTGTTGCACGCTACAAGTTCCACCTGGCCCTGGAGAACGGCCTGTGTCCAGATTACATGACGGAGAAGCTGTGGCGGCCTCTCCATCAGGGCTGCGTGCCTGTCTATCGAGGCTCCTCTGTGGTGGTAGACTGGATGCCCAACGACCACTCTGCGATCATCATAGATAACTTCCCCTCACCAAAAGCTCTCGCTGACTTCCTCAAACGTCTTGATGAGAATGATGATGAGTATGCAAAGTATTTAGAGTTTAAGAACCCCAGGCGAATCACCAACACTCGCTTGCTGGAGGCTCTAGATACCCGTGAGTGGGGGGTTAATGACATGAGTAAACCTAACTACCTGAATGGATTTGAATGTTACGTGTGTGACCAGGAGAATGCACGACTGACAGCAGAACGAGCATATAGGAAAGCACCGAAGAAGAACCCGCCTCCTCAGCCTAAAATGGCAGATAACTCTCACATGGGGTGCCCCCTGCCCAGCCCTGGGTACGGAGACATTCAAGACTTACCTGCAGATGATGGGTGAGTTTGTCCTAAATTATTCACAGTGCTAGTTGTTAAATCCTGCTACTTCCAGTACTTGATGTGAATGACAATGTCTCGAGGGAAGAGAAATCCGCCTATTTTAATTGTCTAATTAAAATATCCTCTGTGATGGGTCTAATCTGTTTGTATATCTGTCTGCAGATGGTTGCAAATATGGCCTCAGGATTACTGGCAGAGTCTTGACCAAGCGGAGGGGCTGGAGTCTCTGATAAGACATAACGAGTCAGACCCTTCGCTGCTGTGGAAGCACATCCAAAACATCGCTGTGAGCAGAGCCAGAGGAAAACACTGACCCAGGCCTTGAAACAAACAGAGGATGGACCACATGTATATTACAGGAGTGTCCCATATTATGCATCCCCCCCAGTTTAAATGAGGGAATGAAGCAGAAGTGACTCATATTTTTGCACCTGAGCCAAAACTCCTTTACTCTTATGAGCAGTTTAGTTATACTGGAACAGATTTTGATATTATATTCTGCTGACGTGATACTTTTGTCCTTTATCCCAAGTTCAGTAATGGGAAAATAATGTTTTAGAGTGGTATATGCTAATATTTTCACGTTGTTTTATTACTATAACTGAGGTGCCATCATTGCCCTTACTCTGCATTGCATTGTTAACGTTAACTGCATGCAGTGCAGTTGTTCCAGAAATGCACATTCCCATGGGAGGCACATTTTCATTGGATTGGGACAGAGCCAAAGACGTGTCCTCTGTACCAAGGGAGCTCTGCCTAACTGAGTGTGAAGACCATCAAGACAGTCGCCAATGAACTGCATTAGCTTCTCTACAGTTACTCAGCAGGTAGCTGATGGTTATTAGCTAAAGTCACATTTATGTACACAGCTATTTTAAGTGACTATGCAAGGAAAATATTATCTCACCAAGGAGTGGAGAAAGGCAAATGTAAAGTTAAGCACAACTCCCAGTGGGAAACCACCACTGCATTTGCAGAATTTCTGTGCTCGATATTTTATACTGTTGCTCTAACTGTATTCTGATCATTTTTATGTGCAATCATTTTTGACTAATGCTTTTCTAAGACCTGTAATTGCTGGAGACTCCACAGCAATTTTGTGTGTCTATTGGCACACTACCTTTGTATCACATATTTATACCAGGATCTTATAAATCATTTTATTTTGTTAACAAAGCATCACACATGTGAACATACTATTTTGTATCAAGAAGAACAAAGGAAGTAAACATTTTGTAACAAAGTCATTTTCTTGCATACCATCTGTTACTAAATTATAATATTATACCCCATTTGCCAGTATTAGTCTGTTCACAGTTCACTGTGTTGTACAGATATATCCTTCATAGTCTACTGAGTCAGATACAACTATTACCACCAGGGAAAAAAAAAAAAACACACAGTTGTATAACATGTTTGAGAAATTACAAAATTTAACCTAATGTAAGAATCAACATTGAGCAATGGTATTGTTCACTATAGGAGGCTCTGATCACCCTGAACCACGGAAAAGTTCAAACTGAACACCGTACAAACTTTGTGAAAGAACAGTTCTCACTTTATATGCAAATGAATGCGAAGGGAAGCGGGTGAGGACAAGAGACGGCTGAAGAGCCTTGTTAATCAGTCGAAAGATTTGGAGTAGCAGCTCTCGCAGTGGACTTTCCCACCATGTAGGAACATACTGTAGAGAAGGTCTCCCATGGGCTTACTACACACACCGCACTGAAAAAGTATGAGAATGTCATTAGAAAATGTAATTAAAAAATACAGCGCAGAGCAATGTTTTTATACTTGAAATTCAGTATTGCATTTTTACAAAACACAGAAAGAGAAAATGGTTTTAAGCTGTTAAAACACAAGTTACTGGTTACACCTTGTTATAGACTGATAGTATACCAAAGTGATTATGAAAGTTCATCACACTTATATCAGTCAAATATGAAGCTGTAGCCCACAGCCTGTTAGCTTAGCTTAGCACAAAGGCTGGAAATGGGGAAATAGCCAGCCTGGTTCTCTCTAAAGATAACAAAAGGTAACAGCACTTCCAAAGCTCACCAGTTAACATGTTACATCTCATTTGTTTATCAGTGCAATAAGCAAAAAGTTGTGGTTTTGCAGGTGAATATGTGCCAGTCTTGTCACCATGAGGTTACCAGGCAACCACTGAAGACAATCGCTGCTCCTGGCTAAGAAATAGTCAAACAAGATATAACATGTTTAATGTTGTATTTTGCTTTAGAGCTGTTGGTCAGTGAACTTTTGAACTATGGAGAGTTTACCCCTGTTTACAGTCTTTATACTAATCTAAGATGTACGTCATTTATCTATATTCATCATTCATTTATGGTACAGACATGAGAGTGACATCCAGCTCTTGCCGAAAACGTGATCAAACCCATTTACCAGAATTTCAAACTATTGCTTGAGGTGAAAAAAAGCAAATTTTCTGCAGGGAGATGTGAGTATGCCACAATGTATCTTCAGCGGGATTGTATCTGAGCAGACAGATTAATTACCTTGAAGCAGGCAGGGTGACAGTTGATGTTGAGGTGCTCAATGGTGATCTTGGCATCATTGCCCACCTGCTCTCCGCAGTATGTACAGGTGGATGACAGCGAGCCACTGGGGAAGACAGAGCGATTGAAGTTAGTTTGGCCAGTGATGCAGAAACAGCTCTTGTGAAACTGCAGCTCTTTCTGGTTAAATAACCTGTGACCTTTTCTGTCCTGTGTGAGGGAATTTAAGAAGTGTAAATAATCCTTTCATGTCCCTGCTTAGCCTCCTAATGAGCAGGCTTGGTGGAATTTCTGCCCTACTGCTTACACCTATCCAGTTTCGTCAGAAGGGGAAATAACAAGGCAGTGGGAGAAAGGGCTTAAAGGTTTTAAAACAGGTTTAGGGAAATGTGTTGTTAAGGAGTTAAGTAGAGGAGCAGCTGTAAGAGCAACTAACAGAGCTTGATATCAAATAATATGACCCACTATGGAAACGAGAGCAAATACAAAAAGTACAAAATATATTGAGGAAAATGTACTCGTGCTTGTTGAAGGAAATTTGCAGTTGAAGCATTTGAAATAAAAAAGAAGTTGAAAGTGAAGTTGAAGCGACAGTCACAATACAAATACTGAAAGTAGCTGAAGTGGCAGTGACAAAAAGAGGTTCAAGTTTCAGTGGACGTGTTAGCAATGAGTTAAGTTGAAGTAACAATTTTAAGAGAGTGTGTTGAGTGAAGTTTAGTGTACTTTTTAAGTTGAAGTGAAAAGGCTGAAAGGAGTTGAACTGTCATCTGAAGTGTGACTGATGTGAACTGAGCTGGAAGTGTCAGCTGATATGGAAATGTGTATAAACTGAAAGAAGGTATCAGTTGAAGTGTTAACTAAAGTGTAAGCACTGAAAGCAGTTAGAGTAAATTGGTTACAAACAGTGGAAGTTGTGGGAAGTTTTATTTGTTGTTCAAAGCTTAAGATCTCAGATCTGAAAGGACTTGAAGTGTCAGTCAAAGTGTGAGAAATGCCAGTTGAAGAGAAACAGAAAAATTCAGTGAAGAAGCAATGTTACATGTAACCGCTGAAAGCAGTTGAAATGTCAATTGAAGAGCAAGAGATGAAAGCTGTTGAAGTGTCAGGGGAGAAAGGGCTGACGCTTATAGCTGGTTCAGGGAAATGTGTTATTACCTGGAGTAAGTGGAGGGGCTGCTGTAAGAGTAATCCACGGAGCTTGATGTCAAATTGTCTGATCCACTGTGGAAACAGGAGCGATAAGTAAATCATCACCAGAGCAGTGTTTTTAATCAGTACTGTTTTTTTTTTATCATTATGTAAATAATGTAGTGGTCCTACCCATCGCTTGTATCTTTGGCATTATGCAAGGACAGCTCTGTTGCATTGACATACTCTTTCACATAAACGAACCCCCTTGAACAGAGGCAGGTGAAGGAAAGAGTGAGTTAGTATACACACTTAAAAAAAAGACATTAGTTGCCACCTTTATACAAAAATCTAGTTTGTAAAATCCCTCACTTCTTGGTCTCAGGTTCTGGTGTTTGGACACGACGGTCTTCTTCTATCACGGTCCTGGAATAGGTTTCATAACTGGAGAAGGAGAGTGCAGTGGTGTTAGTCTCAGCTTTGACTCACTGATGACAGCAGTGTGATGGCTTATACAGAGGGACTCTACATCTGTCAAATGTAACTCAAGAGATAATCATTTTCTGCCATCGCTTGTTAATGGCATGCTGTTTAACGGGCTGTGATTTGACAAAAGGACATCTCTAATACACATCATTAATCTGACATCTGGAGACTGATAATTAGAGGGAAGGAAATGAGTGCAAATTGAAATACAGTGGGAGAGAAGATCTTGTCATTTGGCTTCAGTAACAGAGTTCAGACGGGAGACTCATACAGGAGTTGCAGGTAACTTGAGATCCAGAGTTTAGTATTAAGCGGATACAGCTGCATTCCCACAGGGTTTGGCCTAAATCTCTCACCCATCTGACTAAGACGACAAACACAGAGACAAAGGCAGATGTGGTGTAGGTGAAAGTGTAAAATAAGCCCAGATGACCTAAATATAGGATATTGTTTGTTTGATATTAAATAGATGTTATTAAATTAATTATTTAGTCCACTCAGAATAACAGGAACATTTAATTTCCATGCAGTAGCCCGTCATAAAAGACAAAAAGCTCTAGTGAAAAGAAAAGTGTCTTTACAAAAGAGAGAAAATCAACCGACCAAATAGTAGAAAATAACACTCAGGAGACACTCTTGCATTATACTGTGTCTGATGCGAACAAGATCATAAACTTACCGATCCATAGCAGGCTCTGGTTCACTGTGTGTCTCCCTGGAAGGTAAAGAAAGCTGTATTAGACTTTTACTGTAGGCTGTAGAAACCAATAAGTTGGACGCTATCCAGTGAGCAGGAATTCTGCGGTTTTTATAAGTGCATAAAGCTGATCTTTCTAACTCACAGCTCCAGAGGGGTCTGGGTATATTGACCAGGTGTGGTCTGTTTTCTTTTGTACTGCAGCATTGCCTCATCCTGAGCCCTCCTCCCATCACATTGTAATTGCAAACATTAACCTACATGCCTCTCACGCTCCCCATCCCTTCTAATCGCTGAGGTTTTGATCGGAAGATGGGAGTCTTAAGAAATTTTAGGAGTTTTTTCGAACCTGATAGTGGTGAAGGTTGTGACTGTCTGCTTCTGTGTATCCTCAGGGCTACAAAACAGAGGACATTCCTGCATTATAATAAAGTCTGGCAGCACAGATAAAAAAATAAAATAAAAAAAAAAACAGTGACAGTATTAAAGTGAAAAATAACAAGTCAAGAAGAAGTTGATTATTCTCTGAGTGAGCCGTGAGGAACTTGTGTTTAGCTCACTTTCAATTAAATGGTTGACAGCCACTGAATTTTAAAGTGCTATAATCACATCCTGCTAAAATGGTACAAAAAATAAAAGTGCTTTAATATGCATTTAATGAGCTCAGCCACAGCAGAGATACCTTTCTTCCTCCTCCTCATCCTCCTCCGCCTCCTCCTCCTTCTCCTCCTCCTCCGCCTCTTCTTCTTCCTCTTCCTCTCCTGTAGTGACAGTATAGACAGTGGGTGATGTCCACCTGTCCCATGGGGAGTCATTCTCAGTGGACCTTGAGAACAAACAAAGACATGACATTGTAGCTTGAGAGGATGACGAAGTCGCAACACTCACACAACAATACTGCTGGAGAAACAAATAAACAAACAAAAAAAAAGGCTGGAACTGGATCTGTTTACGACAGTTGTGAGGGAAAGTTGTAACAAATATATACAGTATCTGACCTATTTTCATGAGCACCAGTGCACAATGTCTTCTGGCTCAATGAGTAGATGCTGCAAAAGCCTTGTTACTCGACTGTAGTGAAAGGTAAGGAGGTTATGGGAATAAAAGGAGCAGATATGCACCCGGAGCTTTTAACAAAAAGATGACTTACTTTCTCTCAAACATGATCAGCGTCTGTTGATCTTTAGCTTGGCCTTCGGGTTCAGGTTCTTGGCTGAGAGGGGACATACATTGAAAGGCTTTTAGCGCGTAATGGACAAGGATGGGTGCATGTAGATGAGCGAAACATAGTCGGCCGCATTGTGTGGAAGTGAAAGAGTAAATCGAAGTGTGTCATCACCTCTCCTCTGCGTTAGTCTGCTGAAGTGTGCTGGTTTCCCATGTGCGTGCCCATGACCGCCTAGTGCTGAGACTGAAGAGCCAAAGTGGAGAGAGAAAGAGACGATGCAGGAGTTGTGACAGATGAAGCATATCAGACACTGGTAACGTATGCTGTTTGAGAAATTGATTTCTGCAAGCCCACACTGTTCCTTTCCTCCCCATCTCTCAGTCACACGTTCTTAACACAACTATGCACTAGGTTTAATACCTTGTGGTGTCAGTGTTGATGGGGATCACGTCCTCTGCAAGGGATTTCAGTCCATTACTGCTCATACTGTCAAACACAAAGGAAAAAAAAAACATTTAAGACACTGTATATTAAGTTAATTTTAGTGCTGACATGATAAGAAAATTAGTTGAAAATCATTTAAGTAATTTAGAGCAAAATTAGCAACATTTTCTAGTTCCAGGTTATCAAAGGTATGAATTTGCTGCTTTTCTCTGTTTAATAAAATTTATACATTAACATAACATAACATTATAATTGAATTAATTATATTTTTTGCACTGTTGGTCAAACTAAATAATCTGAAAATACCTAATTTCTGGGAAATTACAACATTTTTTTTATATTTAATATTTTTATTTTTATATGTTTTATTTGCTTAACAATTAATTTACTGCTGGGCTGCAAATAACAATTATTTCCATTATCAATTAATTTGCTGATTATTTTCTCTATTTTCGACTATTTGTTTTATCTATGGTATATGGTATATGGTACTATAAAAAGAATGCCCATCACAACTTCTCTGGACCATAGGTGATAGTCCAAATCCCCAAAGGTATTTAATATACAATGAGTTAAGAGAAAGAAAAGCAGCAGCATCACATTTAAAAATGGAACCAATGATGATGAAAGGATTATCAAAATTGTTTCTAATTAATTTTCTTTCTAATTGACTAACTTTGTAATCATTTCAGCTCTAATTTACTGCTAAAAAATAATAAACAAATTAATCAATACTCGAAATTATTGTTAGTTGTTGCCTTATTTTGCTTAATTTTTAGCTTAATTTAAAGAGTTAGATAAGCGCAACCAACTTACTTTATTTCTGGACTTGGATCCTTGTTCTCCATAGAAGTGGCTGATGCACTGAAGAAATAAAAAAAAGAAATGATAAACCAACAGAACTAATAATAATCCTATTAATGAGATGGATTGATAGCTACTGATTGTGATAGCTGCTGATTACAAATAATAATTATTGGAATAACTTTCAAAGTGAGGTGAAGAAGTGGTAAAGAGGATGTTATGTAGCAACATGCTACAATCAGAGGT
Source organism: Seriola lalandi dorsalis (assembly GCF_002814215.2). NCBI lineage: Eukaryota > Metazoa > Chordata > Actinopteri > Carangiformes > Carangidae > Seriola > Seriola lalandi. Next base: position 284,013 of record NW_019524451.1, on the reverse strand, counting down.
TACACTATAGAAAAAGAGGAATTTGCATTATCATTCCTGGTACCTGTTGATGGAAATATCTGTGAGGGGCTGGAGCAGGTCAGACGAGCTGCAATAGAGAAAAGTGGCTCATAATCAGAAACTGCTGCATTATGCATGCCGAGATGCTATCTGGCTGGCTGGAAAACAGTCACAGCTCCAAACCAATATGATTACCTGTTAGGGGATGTGGTCCCTATCGGATATGGATCAAACGGATCAGCCGAGCTGAAAAACAATTTCACACTGATTTCACTCTCAATTGTCAGCATGGCCCATCTTGTGTTGGAGGAATTCTGATCACATTGACTCATAATGGAAAGATTTAATGCAGTTTGAATGGTAAACAGAAACACAGAGGAGCTTGGGGCCAGACTCAATCAAAAATTAGAATCTGGATGTCTTTGACAAATGGAAAGACTGTTCTGCTGCTGAATGGCAAAATCAGTGTATTTCACATTTTCTTCACCTAAAATGTTAATTTTAGTTAATATCAATTGCACTAAACAAATCTTTAACATTATCAATTCTGTTTTCAGATATTTCACAGACAACTATTTTATTACCAAGATTAAACTTGTATGCCTATTTAACAGGAATGAGAATGTATCTTACAAATGAATCCATTTTTTTTTTTTAAAGCAAATTAGATTTTTTTTTTTCACTCAGTGTCAGTAGGGTAAACTATTCTTTTACACACATTTACATATATATTAGATACATTACATTACATTACACTGCAACACAGACATCTTAAAGCACTAGCCCATATGTGACATGGCGGTAAATAAACTACCTTGATTCAGTGACCGCAGTTGTCACATGTGTGCTCCAGGGATCTGCATTGTCCTCTTCACTGCACAGAGGCAAGACAGAAAAGTAAAGAGGGTGGTACGGATGAATGGCATGATGGGAAGAGAAAAGGGGGCAAGTAAAGGTTAGTGTGGTTCTTCTCATACACTATTTACAATGTCAGTCCATTAGAAAAGCCTGAAATCCACTGAACTACATAACAAGCATGAAAACCATCTGAATATAGTACAGAACTGACTTCTTCTGTGTGCGTGCACGTGTGTGTGTGTGTGTGTGTGTGTGTGTGTGTGTGTGCGTGTGCATGTGTTCCCATACCTTTTGTCAGTAACGATCACAGTTTTGGTGGTTATAGTGACTGTCTCTGTGGGGCTGACAGGCAGAGAGACACACAGCACAGTTGCAGGTAGAGTTAGTATAAATCATTACAAGGCATATCTGAATTGAATGCATTTCTTAGCAGGAACAGCTCTGCATAGATAGTTAATTGTTTAAGAGCAGCCTGTCATCTCTCTCTACCTTTGTGTTGCTTTGGCTGTCTCATCTGTCTGCTTCTCCTCCTCTCGCTGCGTGCTGAGGCTGGCAGAGACAAAACAAAGCCGCAATACTAATCAGTACAGAACATTCTCTTCTATTTCCAGTCGCACGGCAGATAAGACGTGGCTCCCCGTTTCAAAGTGTTACTCAGTCGCTTCAAGAATCTGCGACTTTCGTTTCCATCTCACACGGAGCAGGGGTTAAAATAGAATGCTGGGAGTAGAGGAGCCCCGATTTATGGATCAAACTTGAGGCGGATGGGGTTTATTAAAAATCTTACACCTCAGGGAGCTCAGATTCTTGCCCACCCCCCTCCCTCCATCTGTAGTGATAAAAATTAATGGTACACAAGGAGGGAGGGATGGGGAGCAGAGGCCATCATATGTCTACCTATTTCTCACCTGTGTGGCTCTGTGTTGATTAGAATGACATCATTAGCCAGGAGATCCAGGGGGCCACTGGTCTTTGCTGGTTCTGCCTCACTAAAGAAACCAAACACAAAAGTCAAATACAGAGCAGAGGTTTTTTTTTTGTTTTTTTTTTTTGCTGTGTGTTTTCCAACCCTGGAAAGGGAAGTTAAGGTAATGCTTTTGCTTGCTACTGACAAGGGAGCTATTGATTTTCCACTGATGAAAGGATAATTCTTTGCATAACTCTGTGTTCAGGGCTTGGGTGGGAAAGAGTTCTTCCTATACCTGTCTAGTCCGCTGAGCAGATCCTGACTCCAGCGTCCTGGGCTGGAGGGAACAGGCTCTGCTGACTCCTCCGGACTGCGGAGGCGGAAAAGAGGAGAGGAAGAGGAAGTGGAGAAGATGATGAACGAAGGGGGATTTTGGAGTCAGAGGAGATTTCAGAGCAAGAGAAGGCCAGTTGAGGTAGAGGCGAGGGAGAGCATTCAAAGTCCAACAGTGCCACCTTGTGGGTAATATTCAGAGGATAACTTATGTGAGGATTTCTTAATTGCACAATCAGTAAGAACATATTTTTAACAAACCCATCATTGAGAGCCAGGAGATCCTCTGTTATTGGTTCACAGTTGCTGAGAGCTGTAGCTGGCTCCTCTTCAACACTGCAGACAGTAAGAAAGAAAATCAGTGCAACTGCTTTGGCACATGCACACATGTTTCTATACTACACTGCCACATTTAATGAAGACTAATTTGGGACACCCTGTTGTGTAAGGCAGTTTCAGGCACCTGAAAGTGAGGTGTGGCGCATTCTGTGATTACTCTGAAGTGAACACAGTGGTAGTTTGTTACTATAGATTTTCTTGCCAGCCCTGCTAGGAATGAGGAAGTTTTTGGTTTTATACCCATTCTCTGTGGTGTGACCGTCCACTGAGCCTCCCTCTTCCTTTGCCAGCTCTGGCTCATCACCCTTGAAGCTGGGGAGGAAATAAACTCTGATTATCAGATGGAGGCACTAACTTGCTAGTGTCATGGTTTATTTTCCTTTTTTTCATACTGGTATCTGCTGCTTCTATCTTTTTCTTTTTCCAGTACCTGGTTGAACTTGTGTCGAAAGAGATGAGACCGTCGTACAAGGCGATGTGAGTGTCAACATTGGAGCTGTGAAAATAGATGAAGAACAAACATGTGGCATTCCAGGGCTGTTTTCAATCACACAAGTGAAAAGAATGAGAGCAAACATACCACAGACATAAAGAAAGCAATCTGACAGCTTATTTGAAGCTTTGCTTAAGAATAATGATATTCAATTATTATAAAATATGATGTCATTTTACTGTTATAGTTAGTCAAGGTGGAGCTAGTTTGAGCTGCTCAATATAATGTTTGGTAGTTTAATTTGTAACAATCCACAATATAATTTAATATTAAGTTGATCTTTGTCTGTAAAATCTTCATATACATAATTTCCAGCAACTTGTGAAATCAAATTTGAGTTAAAAAGTACAATATTTTCCTCTGAAATGTAGTACACTTATAAATTAGCATGTGTAAGCAATACTCAAGTATATGAGCTATGTGAAGAACTTAACTTGCTTTGCATCAATGATACTAAGCTACAATATGTGGCAGCACTGATTTTGGTTAGTGAGAACCTCACCTCGGCTTTGGGGACAGTTTAGATTCTGGTTCTGACCCAGGCTCAGGTTCAGGTTCAGGTTCTGGCTCAGGTTCTGACTCAGGTTCAGGTTCAGGTTCAGGTTCAGGTTCAGGTTCAGGTTCTGACTTCACTGTGATGTCTGTTACAGTAGCTGGAGTGGGTGGTAATGCTGGGGTGAGTGGAACCAGAGGGGTGTCAGCTTGCACAGAAACATCTGAATCCTCAGGTTCTGGGTCTGCGCAGACAACTTGAACACACACAGGGCTGAGTTCAGGGAGGGGCGTGGCCACCTTGGTGCACCCTGGTTTCATGTCTTCAAATGGATTTGTTTTTGTAACAGACACTGGAGGGAGTTCTTCTTTCACAGGCTCTGGTGCAGTCTGCTCCACCTTTGGAGCCACTGGCTCATTAGCAGCTGTTGTCACACTGGTTTCAACTCTGCAGACAACACAGGTAATGAATGAAATTGAAGGAACAGAAATCACTTGTTACGCTGGAAACAGAAACATGGCACAGGACTCACATTTTCCTTGGTTCGGGCTGAGGCGCGGAGGCACCAGATGTGACGGGGATGACGGGGGAGGGAGGCGGAGAGCTGGCAGGTGGTGGAGTTGTAGCGCTCTCATCATCATCAATAATCTCCACCCTGCACATTTGTAGCCAAGCACACGTGCACACACACACACATGAATGCATGTGGAGTTGGGTGTGCAACACACCCATAAAAACGTACAAACATTTGGACACACACTTGGATTCACAGGTTTTTCTTTTGGCTTCAGTGTCAGATATTTTAGAGGGAGAATTTACCTTTTAGCCACAAATGATGGAGTGACGGTGTCAGGCGCGTTTTCTTTCGACCTGTGGTTTTTCAACACACAGCTTTCATAAATACCACCATAAATTCTCGCCATTTATAAACATATGTGAGTGAAAAGTGCAATTTCTTTTTTCTTGTTTTTAATATGTAGCTCACTTCTTTTATAATTAAAGAAATCCAAAAACAGGTTGACTGTTCAGATTAGCATAAGGAGACATGAAACACACATACTCGTATTTCTTAGCAGCAGAAAGCACATAAGACCGTTGCCTGACTGTAGATTTCTTCAGAACATTGCTGGCTGCCTCCGTCCTGCGAAATGAATCATTATGATGTTAATGTAATCTCTTTTCCTGGGTGTGTGACCTCAAATTGGATGATGTTCTTTGAGCGAGGAGAGTCTCACCGTTTGTCCTGCTCCTCCTGGCTAAGCTGGCCCTCTTGGTTCTCCGAAGTGGGCCTCACAGTGTGGGGGGCTCTGAGGAACAGAAACACAAACATACACCTAATGAAAAACCCATTCTCACCCAGCTGCCAGCAGTTCACAGGGAATCTGATTTGTGCGCACTCACATCCTCTTGTAACTCTCCGAAGGTTTTTTGTTGAATTGTGTTGTTTTACTGCGAAGAGAAAGGAAAATTTGGGAAGCTGTGCATCACTAGTCACACTGTTAACTCTGCTCATTCAAGAAAGAGAAGCTCTTACCTAAAACCGTTAGATGTTGAGGAGGACTCAGGCTTTTCATCAAGTTTAGTGAAAACGCCTCTGAATGGAAAACAAAAAGTGTGAATAGATAAAAACCTTTTCTCTATGTAATCTATGTTGTCAGAGCTCAGATCTCCCTGTGTCTGAATGGATTGGAAGCCTAAACGCTTGAGCCAGAAAGTGACTCTAAACTCCGGAGCTATAATCCAAATGTTGTTGTAATTGTAAAAAAAATTCTGCTAATTCTTGTACTGACAGTAAACACACTGAAACCAAACGGCACCAGAATGATGTGCTCATAATTTCACAAGTCAAGTCAAGTTACCTGATCAGGAATCCTGACTTCGGGGGTCTAAGATCAAAAACAGAGAGTTTTTTATCAGCACAATCGTGTTTTGTGGGAGGTTTGAAGGTGCTCGGTAGATGACTGAGTGACATGAGAAACCTGTGTTTACCTTTCAGTGTCAGGCTTGTTGGGTGGCAGAGTGGGTTTTGTTGGTGAAGACACTGGACTGGTCTCAATAGGGGCTCCATTCACACGGCCGGCTCTCACTTCTGCTAACCTGCATGGACGCACAGGATGTTGGTTTTGTCTAGTCAGGTAACTGAGTAATGGATAACATGGACGGAATAGGGGTGTCGCGATATACCAGTATTTACGATAACGTGATATTTAAAATAAAAATGAAATACTGATACTGTGTTAATAATAAACATATGATAATACTGTGATGGCAGATGTGAATCCTTTGTTTATCAGTTCCTCTGGTTGCCTTTTCACTATTCATTAAGCGCAATTGTTTTGTTGTACTCTTTTATAAAGTTATGGTTACACACAAAACACACAATAAACAAAGTTACAGATGAATTTGACTGATAGTATCATTATTATTCTTCATCATTATTCTTTTATTTTTCTAAGATATTGTGATAATAATGTTATCTTGAGTTCTTTTGGCCACGATAATGGTGTAGGGGAAACTCTTATATCGTGACAGTCCTACTTAAAACATGTGGTTTACCAGGGTTTCTCCTCCCTCGTCTCAGCCTGAGTTTCATCGCGGCGCTGCAACCAACTCCCATCTCCCTTCAGCTTGGTCCGCACTTTGGTGGTACGAAACACAGCCGCTTTGTCCCCCTCTGAGACACAAACACGTGCACGTCACATACCCACACACCATCTGAGATACCATACACACTGTAGGCTGCATCCTAATGATATCCAAGTCACTGTGCATGATTTTCAGTCCGCTTTGGGCCGACACACACCACATAATCAACCACTTGTGTTTTGCATTAAATCAGGGCAATGGCAGAATTTACAGCGTCAACACTCTGAGACATGCCCTTTGATGACCTCTGCTTTTATTGGAGGAATACATCATCACACGTTCAGATCAGAGCAGTCACCTTTTCTGCTTGACATGGTGGTTCTAGATGTTTCTATTTCTTCTTTGTTCTGCCTTCTCTTCAGGCCACCTACAAAACACATGGGCACCACATTGAGATTAGTTACAGAGATCGTTTTAAAAGGAAGTGTAACAGCAAATTTCAGTGTATTATGACACAGTTACGAAATGGTCCTTCCCACACTGGGTTCCCTCCTAATTAGGAGCATGTGCTCTGTGAAGCATTCCTCAGTCTCATCCTTTAGACATGTAGATCATCCTGTCCTACCACTTTCAAAAAATACTGCTGTTTTTTAAATATGAATGGGCAGCACATACTTGATCACACATATGATCCTTTGTCTTATACAAGGATACAAGGTATTATCACACAGAATGACTTATGTGATTGGGAAAATACTGCATCCTTTTCACACATTTCCAAATTAGTTAACCTCACACTTTTTTTACAATCAAAAATGAACAGCTCAAAGGGAAACACACTTCCCCTAGGAACTTCAGAAAAAAAAAAGGAAGACACTAATAAAACACTGATGAGCGTTTGCTTATCTGAAAGTAGGCGCAGGCTACAGCTTATGCAAACTTATGGCGCACTGCCAAATTCAGAATGCAGATGTAACTTGTAAAACTCCTGGGGCTGTGAATTCACTTCTTCTAAAAGCACGTCACCACAGTATCTCTTGAAGATATTGTCCTGAATACTGGTGACAGAAGAAATACACCGAGGGCTCAGAAAGCATATTTATTCTGGGTTTAACACATAAATCCACACACGATAAATGATTAATGAGGAGCAATAGCATTTATGACAGAGCAAGGAGCAAGACAGACAACTCCACTGACAAGCAATTATGGCAGGGAAACACCCAGAAAAATGAGAGTAAACACTATCACCAGCTGACATTTTCAACAGTTTTTATAGCATGATTAAACACTTTTAAACTCTCCGTTCTTACAGTTGATGATTACTGAAGCTCTACATTCAGAAAGTATCCAGATAACTTGCTGCATCACATTGTAAATAACACAAACATCTGCCAGTCAGAGCACCTACCTGCTATCACTTTATATCCGGCAGAGCAAAGTCCACGCAGTTCAGTGAAGAATCAGTCTCAGTGTGTCCCTCCAAGTGTGGCTGGTGCGAGCAAATGGAAAGTCTTTCTCTGTCTGACAGGTGTTTCACTCCCTGAGCTAGTGAACAGGTACGGGCGTAAGCACTAACAAGCCCAGCCAGTCAAGGTAGGTAGATATGGGGTGGAGCAGAGAGTGTTTGTCTATTCGTGTGTGTGTGTGTGTGTTTGTGTATGTGCGTAATAGAGGTTGCTAAGAACTCATTTTTGTTTACTACATCTGTGCTTTGTTAATGGGAGTAAGCAGGCACATACCTGTCACACAGGTGACTGAGGATCAGCTCTGAGAGCGAGCTGAGGCAAAGGGAAGAGAAGGACGACAGCATGGTGAACACACAAATGAAGCAACTTGCAGCGACATCTCCGGTGGGAACTCTGTTCTCATGCTCACTGGGTAGGGACACCCAGGAAGCAAAGGCATGATTCAACTGGGATCGAAAACAACATACACAACTTGAACTGAAATAAGGAACAGAAAGAGTGGTCCACACACCAATAAAAAATAATATACAGGTCAACCTAAGCATTTTTTTTTAATTATAACTTTCTAGAAAAATTGTAATTTTATATTAGTGTTTTTGTACAAAAGAAAAGTCAAACCACAATATATATATATATGTGTGTGTGTGTGTGTGTGTGTGTGTGTGTGTGTGTGTGTGTGTGTGTGTGTGTTGTCTTAAAGAATTGATTTCCTCACATAATAGGGGTTTTGTAAATGTCAAAAATGACTTATTTGAACCTCTTGTGAGACATAATGCAGGTACAAAATAAAAATGTAAGTCTATGGTAAACAATGTTTGCTCAGCCTAAGTGACTGTCTGTGTTTGTACAAGTGAAAGTCAAGAAAAATGATGAGTCTATGCTCCTGCGAATTGTTCAGCAATTTCTTTGACAAATGGCATTGAAGAGCACTGTGTGTGTGTGTGTCCATGGTGTGCGCTCTTTGAAAACACAACATGGGGATCAACCTACCACTGTTTCTGTACAGAAAAAACAATCTCACACATACTGCGTATACATTTACAAAGCCCTTACAAATCAGAAAAAGGGTGTGAATAGATTTCGCAACATGTCACAGAGAGTAGGTGGAAGAGGAAATTAGCAAGTCTGAGAGCCAAAGTTTCACTCTGGTGAGCACACTGGCAAGTGTAAACGCTCGAGTCTATTATCTACATGGATCCCTCTCCCTCTCTCCCCTGGAACACGAAACCAGTCTGACGGCCTTGCCCGGTGACTCTAGACTCTCGCAGTGAATCATGTGGGTGCTGCTGGCGTAGAATTAAAACGAGAATGCAAAGTATCTGAGCTTAAACTCCACCTTACTGCCACCACACCAAGACAGGGAATGACAAAAATGCCTCACCTAGAAAAAGGAAAGTCTCCGTAGCAGTTAATTAATACATTAAACATAAATATTGTGAAAACGAGGCACTATAATTTCTACAAGTTCATAACATTTTATAACTTTGTCATTATCAAAATGACAAAATGGCAGATTAAACATGGACATAGAAGGATTGTGGATGACAATGCATTTCCATTGCCCATCCCATTATTGTTTTTGACGACAGTCCTTGTATATTATTCTAGCAGTTTGCTTAACTTGTAAAAACACATGCCATAGTGATGATATATAGTATCTAATACCAGAGAGGCGGAGTTACTGCAGTATCAGAGTGCAGATAGAAATTGTGTTCGGAACTCGGGAAAGATGTGTGTGAATTATGTATCTCTGAAAATACTATGGCTAGTCCCATGTGTGATTGTTGGGCATCTCATTTGTGAAATCTGTCTTAAAATAATGCTCACATGCGCAAATGTGAAAAAGTTATTGATCACTATAGTCACTCTTCCCTCCCAGAGCCATCAAAAGAACTTCTAATTCTGCATTCGTATAATTCCATTATAAGAGACTGCCCTCATTCTGTGTTAAAATCCCTTCTTAAGTTTAGCCTGAGTTAATATGCAATTTTGGCAAGTGTGTATCCTCCAAGGTTTCAGGGTTTTTTTGTGTGCAAAATTCTCTCTTTTCTTTTCCTCATATAAGCTTTGGCTGAACTTCAGGATCCAGTTTTAACACAGAATGAGGACTGTCTGTTACACTAGAATCACATTAAAGGGACCCCTTTTTATATCCTTTGGACAGGAGGAATAATTACAGCAACCATAAACTGTTCCGTTTACATATGGGCACGCAAGGGTATGTATTTGGGTTGTTTTTGGACAAACTTTGTGCTTTAAAATGTGGGCAGTAATATGCTGCTGTAACAGCCCACAATCTTTAAGGAAGGCCTTCCACAAGATTTTGGAACCTTTAGTACTTTGGTAAGATCAGCCACTGATTTTGAGCAATAAGGCCTGGCTCACAGTTGCCGTTCTTATTCATCCTAAAGATTTGGATGGGGCTGGGGTCAGGGCTGAGTGCAGGGCCAGTCAGGTTCTTCAACATAAAGTCCAAAGAAACCCTGTTTATATTTATGTGGCACTGTGAATGGGGACGGGGGATGGGGCTGGGGTGTGTTGTTGAAACAAGAAAGGGCCTATCCCAAACTGTTGCCACAAATTGGAAGTGCATTACTGTCTGAAGAATCACTGTGTGTTGTAACATTAACAATTCTCTCAATACAAACTGGTGCTTATTAAACTACATTACAGCTAAATAAAACCGCCCCAAACAAAACAAAAAAAAAATACATTCCCCTCCATATACTTTTGGCCATATAATGTAAAGCTAGTTATCTTTGTAAACAATAATATTCATGCAAGTTGTATCAGGAGAACCATCATTTAGTGGAATGTATTAAGGCAATTTGACATACAGTATCAGCAGCATGTCAATGTGTGTACAGCACATGGGTGAAACATGAAAATAGAACATGTGTAAGTCTTCGTAGTTTTCACAGTGTAAGGTCGCTATATTTAAGCTGAAATAAACTGCTCACTAAGTGCTTTAAAACTTATGTAATATCAGACTGCAACATGTTAACCAAAGCCAGGATCTTCTGCTGCCATCTGCTGGCGAAAATCACACATAAACGTGGAAAGGGCAAACAAATGCTTCACGTTGTGAGGTTTGGATAAAGATAAACTGTCTCTCCGCTCATGTTTGATATGTCCATTTGACGTGACATCATCACTTCATTCTCACCATGAGCATAACTGTACTAACATCCACAGCATTACACATCTCTACAGTCTTCATCTCCACGCTGCCGTCAAGCCCCTCGTCTGAGATGAGGGTAGCTCTCCACCGTGCGCGCGATGCCCTCCTTCAGACTGACTACCGGCTTGTAGCCCATGTCCTGCTTGGCACGTTCACAGCTGTAGTAGTGGTGGGTTCCGGCCAGAGCCACTCTCATTGGAGTAAAAGTGGGTTTGAAGGACACTAGAGGACGCAGGATCAGGGCCAGCAGCCACAGGAGCAGGGCCAGTCCGTACACAAGGGTGTAGGGGAGTCGGTAGCGCGGAGCGGCGTATCCCAGCCCCACTAACACGTCAGACATGAAGTCCCAGAATCTAACCGGCTCGTCATTGGTGATGTGGTATGGCTGAGAATGAAGCAGAGGATATAAGGCTAAATATACAATGTTGTGCTCATCAGTAACTAATGCCTCTGCCAATGGCAAGACAATAGTTGACTTGTTTGAATTGGCTTGTTGTGAACTTATTATCATTATTATTAGAAGTAGTAGTATTAGTATTAAATTAATATTAAATTCAATTTGCCCCGCCATAGTTTCACATCAGTATCCCATGTGTGTATGTAACTAGCAGCAGGATCTCATGGACAGAATCCTTTAAACCAGCTGTACCATGAGGTTGGCTCTGCTTTTTGATTGTGTTTTCACTCACTTTTCCACATAAAGGCGAGTCCGGCCTCAGGCGTTCAGCAGCCAGGATGTGTCCGTGAACTACATTCTCCACAAAGGTGAAATCTACCAAGTTGGTTCCATCACTGCGGTAAATGAAATAAAAGAGAAATACCATTGAGCACAGAGGACGTAGGAAACAAGAATCAGCTGTCCCTCAGCACAGCGGTACGACAGTCTATCGGTTGAATGACTACCTCACTATTGATTCCAGCTTTTCAAAAGGCAGGGTAGAAGTGGGTAGGCTGGTAAGAGTGTGTGAATGAAGAGTTTAGAAGTAGATTTTAGAGCTAGGAAGATGTCAGAACCCAGTGTTTTCACCCACAGTGAAAGGACATAAATACATGCAGATAAAATCTTAAAACAACCAATATGAGTCAAGGTTTTAGATTTCATCCGGTAAAACAAGTTCCCAATAATTGTGCAAAAAATTTGGTCTTTGTGCCAGTGGAAAAACACAGCTGCCATCACAGGGGGTTGATAGATTATTTGTGTGCAGCACTTCATGTCAGTGTTTTAGGTTTACACAATAAACAGGTTTTTAAATCAAGCTCTGTGTTTATGTCTAGGAAGCCAAAACAGAACCGGACTGATGTTAGTTTCACTTAAACTGACTCCAATAAGTCACACATTTTCCTTTTGAAGAGGCGAGAGCAGTTCATTATAGTTCTATTAATGAGTAAAACTGGTGAATTGGCATCAATGCGATGAATCGATGATTCCCAATGATTACCCAATGATGAACTTCATCTTGCCCCTGCGAGCCGTATCCACCAGGATAGGAACCAGCTGTGGGTCCCGAGGGCCAAAGATGCCATGAGGCCGGATGGCAACAGTTAGGAAACCCTTCTTCTTGTCACAAGCCTCGAGGACCAACTAAAACAAAGACAGAATATGGCAGATGACATGCAAATAACAAAGGAAGTCCAGGTACCCACTACTGCTGAAGTTAATATTAAATTGTTGTGGGATGCTGATGAAAATAAAAGTACTTGTTGAAAATAAAAATGTATATTCATCTGAGGGAGAGAATTTAAAAACTACTCAAATTACACCAATTAATTCAATTAAAAATCACATATTTCTTTCCAAATCATGAGGAGCTGGATCGTGGTCCAGCAGCAGCTGAGATCAGCACATCACACTGTGAGTTACTGGGCCACACTGATGAAACCAATAAAACTCAAGTTGAAATCACCACTCTCCTACCTTCTCCTGTTCAATCTTGGTCTCTGTGTAGTAGTCGATGGGCTTCTTGGCATACGGTAGGTCCTCTCTCCCATTCTTAATGTCTGTCCCTTCAAACACCACACTGGCACTGCTGGTCAGGACCAATTTCTGGCAAACACATTGAGTGTAAACGCTTTTTTTCTCATCCTTAAACACCGAACAGTCGTGTGCGTAAACAAAGGGAAAGCCAAGTCTCTCATCGTCTGGCTGCCTCACCTGCACTCCAGCCTCGATGCAGGCCTGAATAACGGTGCGTGTGCCCTGAATGTTGACGCTCTCAAACAGTGCACGGTTATCACTCCCGGGGGCTGGGGAGGCACAGTGGAAGACCAGGGACACATCCCCCAGAGCTGGCAGCAGAGTCTGCAGCAGAACAACACAGAAACCTCACAGCTACTGACAGCGGCATCTAAAGAGTCACTGCTCCAGGCCAAAGATGTGTTCATTTATAAACTGCTGGTATAACAGATGTCTGAGCCATAAAGTGACACAGCATTTGCTTTTCAAAGCTGAGTCAACAGTGTGTTTTAGCTAACATCAAGCACTTTTAATGTGCTCAAGACTTGAATGTATTTGATTCTGTTAAGTCAGGCCACTTCAATGGGGAGTCAAGTCTCACAGCAGTCCAGCGGCTGAGAGGACAGCCCTTACCTGTTTGTCGCAGAGGTCTCCCTGGTGAAAGGTGACACCGGGCAGCTCGTAGCTCTGACGGATGTCGAACACAGAAACGGAGTAGCCTCGGTCCAGCAGCTTCTCCACCAGGTGTCTGCCCAGGAAACCAGAGCCGCCGATGACTGCACACCGCTTACTGCTCTGCACGACACGCAGTGATACGTTGTAGCCAAACCAACAGCACAACAGCATCTGGAGATGGTTAAAACACAACTTTCTGAATCCACAACTTTTATCATAACTCACCGGTCGGACACGCGTGGCCATGATGAGTGAAAAGTGACCAACAGGTGAGCGAAGACAGCGAAAACAGACAGGCACTTTGGAGAGGACGGTTTTCCTGACAAGCAGAGCAGTCAGTGAAGAAGAGTGCTCCTAGATAACCAACACACAGAGCACATATGTGTCGACTTTTCACTGAAGAAGCACAAATACGATACACCGTTATTCACAGTTAAACTTACCTGCAGACGAAGCGTGCAACTACCCCCGCGTACAAACCGTGAGCTGTGTGAATCAGCTGAGTGAGACCAGCTCTGTGATTGGTGGAGCTGACGCTGAGCACAAAGGGGACGTTTGCCAACAGCCAATGGTGTTTAAAATACGTCAAAGAACGCCACAATTTAAACCAATAGTGGATCACAAACCGGGATCACAATACGCCTCATAGTTAAAAGACCACGCCCCTTGAACTGCTGATTTATCCATCGGCTTCACTGATGGTATTTTTTAATGATTTTTTTCTCCTCATATGTCGTTTTTTCTTGTTATGATAATACATCAAATGTCGGATTATAAATCAGATATCTGACTTATACACTAGTGCAAATGGGAGAAACGTTATAATAGATGAAAAGAAAACTATAGTGAGTAAAGGGTAATAGCAAAATAAAAGGAACCGCTATAGGATATAATTCCTGGCCACTTTATTAAACACACACATTTAGTTTGACAGATGATAATTCTGTTTTATGTTTAATATTAATGTGATAGTGGGTGCTGGTGTGCATTGGAGAGCATTAGGAGGTGTTTTAAACATTTTGTCCCTTGGTGCATGTAAAAAGGGTTGGACAAGTGAAGTATTGTAAAATGGAATTATCACCTGCTTGACAATGTCAGAATAAAAAGAAAAATGCATAAACTTTGAAAAATGGAATTTATGGCAGAGTGGTTCTATTGGACTGTTGTATTGTACAGGTGGCCACTGAATATTTCAGAACATATTTGAAACTTCAGCAGCCATTCTTGTGTCACGGAGTGTGTCTGTTGTACTGTGGATCCTTATAATAATGATAATAATAATAATATGCTTTCCTCAGAGGTGATAATGGCCCTCTTCAGCAACAGAGGCATTGTCTGATGCATATAAGAACTACATTGTAAAATTATTACATTTTTTAAAATCTTTTTATTATATTCCATTAGCCATTCCTTTTTTATCATATTATTCTCTATATTATTATTATTATTATTATTATCATCTATTCTATTAGAATAAGCTTTAATAATATATCTATGATCTGCTGACACTAGAGGGTGTATTGAGGTAATTTCAGAGTAGCAGGAGCACCATTTAAATCATACAGTATATAATAGGATATAATTTGCATATAAATGTTTCCCATTCTCCATATGCTCTTCCACTATTTTATATTCCTGTGGGAAATCCCAAGGAGGTTTAACTTCATCCTCTACAGCTCTGAATTTTCTGATCGTGCCTTGTGCCCCGTGATTTACAGCAACCAATCATCTTTTTGCCCGACCGGTGCGTTCGATTTTTACTCCAATTTGTGCCTGTTTGTGTCCTTGTTTGACGCGTCAGCGGTCACGAGACGACGCACTTGTGTCCTGGCAGAAGGGGTGAAGAAATCAAACATCTTTACTCCATCGGGCAGCTGAACCTGTGCATGCTGCTATTAGCTATAGACGTTTATTTTCTCCACATTTTGGCAGCTTTTCCCACGAAATACACAGCAGGTTTTGTCGAATACGAGACTATCATACATTCAGTGTGGTTGAGCGGTAAATGCGAGTGACTGAATGTAAAGCAGAAACCGTTTGATGATCTCCTCCTCCCTAAATGATAGGGAGGCTTCCTAGCCCAGAGGAAAACATTGAATGCTGAATAGATCTGCGGTTCCTCTTTGTCAATCAAGTACACGGCAACTGATGGTGAGCGAAAATATCTCATGCTGTAATAATAATCTCAATATATGTTAGCGTGTTGCCACAGGTGAAGGATATTTAAATAGTTCCTTATTCATGTGGGTGATAGGTCTGGGGAAATGCCAATTTTCACCCAGAATCCTCTCTGATTCTGATATTATCATAGAATTTTTTTTATCTTAATCTTTTTCCTCTTCCTGTGTCTCCATCAGGCGACCAGTGCCAAGAGACCATCCCTGCAGGGTCCAGTGCCCCCTCCTCGCAAGAAGACAGCCCCCAAACCGGAGCTGACAGAGGAGCAGAAGCAGGAAATTAGGGAGGCCTTTGAGCTGTTTGACACAGATGGTTCAGGATACATTGATGTCAAAGAGCTCAAGGTAAAAACTAAAAAAAAGAAGAAGACGGGCTAAAACACTGGTCACAACTAACCTGTGTCAGGCGGAAAGAAACATTTTCCTGTGTGTGTGTCTGTATCAGGTCGCGATGAGAGCTCTGGGGTTCGAACCGAAGAAAGAGGAGATCAAGAAGATGACTGGTGAGGTGGATAAGGATGGCACGGGGAAGATCTCCTTTGGCGACTTCCTTACTGTCATGACACAGAAAATGGTAGATATCTATACTGTTTATTCATTTCCGTTGCATGCAACTCCCAACAGTGTTGAATTTGAACCTGCACTCCATCTTGTCAGCGCCATTTAGATTGTCTTGTATTGCCTTTCATTGGCGTACACAAACTCTGGCCACAGTTTCTGATCCGGTCATTCTCTTGTCTCCAGGCTGAGAAGGACTCCAAAGAGGAGATCCTGAAAGCCTTCCGCCTGTTTGACGATGACGAGACAGGCAAGATCTCCTTCAAGAATCTAAAGAGAGTAGCCAAAGAGCTTGGCGAGAACCTGACAGACGAAGAGCTGCAGGTAAAGCACATAATTATGTAATAAACAACATTCTCGCATATGAACACTAACTCCTGCCTAATAAAAGCAGACTACTGGTTGTGTTTACAAAGCCGAGGGTTGTGACCGTGATTTTGAATAATGTCAACAGAACATTTGCTGATGAATACAGTCAAACTAGCTTCATTTGCTTGCTGCATCCCTCCAGTCTTCTTTTCATTTCCTCTTCTGCTGTGTGTTTGCGAAGGAAATGATAGATGAAGCAGACAGGGATGGAGACGGAGAAGTCAACCAGCAGGAGTTCCTGCGCATTATGAAGAAAACCTGCCTGTACTGAAGGAGATGCATGACATAAGGGTCGGTGATACAGTGTCGAGAGGACCAGTGGTGGTTTTTACATGTGATGCTGCTCATATATCTAGTTCTATCTCAGAATTTCCCTTTCCTTATTGTTACGTCATGCCATTTTCGCTTAAAAAGGTTTAACTGTCACAGACTTCAATGAACAACTTGAACCATTGATCCATCCTCCCTTGATTTACATGATTATCTACATCACATTTGCCAAAAACGAAGAGAACACTCTCTTTCTTGTTTGAAATGCTGCATACTTTGATAATATTAACGATAATATGTCCGTTATTTTTTGTCAAGAGATTCTCAGTGCCTGCCTCAATACGGTAACAAACACAGTACATTCCAATGCTTTGACTGAAAACACAGTGCGTGCATTAAGTTTCATCCATCTGTAGGATGCTTGATTTATACGGCAACTCCGGTGTTTCATCTTGTCTTGTTTGTAATGTGAGCAGTTGGTTAAGCGCTGATGACTGGGGGAGTGCTGTCTCACCTCAGTGCTACCTGTGGATTTGTGCCTGTGCCTCTTAAAGGGGTGACCATCACAATCAGGGAAGCCGCCCGCCCTCTCTGACCCACACACCTTCCCCACAAGTCTCATTCCCTTTCAAATATGCTTGATTGTTGATGTATTTTTCTTGTAGCATCGAGTATTTATCCTTCTGTTGTGTATATTTACTCTGTATTCTTGAACGTTTTGTATGATATATATGGTGAATTAATAAGTAGATATACAGCATATTACAGTTTAAGATACAAATTAAATATCTTGAAGCAGTTTGTCCTGACTCTTATTTCTATTTATCAGAAGCATCTCGTATGTGTGCAATAGTTATCAGTGTTTGAACAGCTTGATTCGGTTTCTACTCTGATTTTTCTGATTCTACTGCTGCCAATATAACACATGTTGTTTACCTTTGAAATACAAATGAATTACAGGAAGATGGTGTTACCTGACCTTAGCATATTGACTCAGCTATCCAACCATACTTTTTCAAACAATGAAGTTTAAGCGTGGCACAATACATGTGCAAAGATCTTCTGTGCTGAACAGGAAGATATTCAGGCAGTACAGGTAAAACCGGTTCAGTTTTATAAATAGCAGCTCCACAAATGAATTCTCATCAGACTTTATGACCAATTCTGGTTGATGACTTTGTTCCTGTGTGCAGCCTCTCATATCCTCTGCTGCAGCTCTCGTGAGCGGTATCCATATACTAATGGGATGAGTGACACCCCCAGGTTGAAAGTGATGGTTGCTGCTAAATCAAGAGTATCGCTGTGCAGGAAGCCAGGGATCAGGTAGCTGTCCATGATCAGAGGAACTGAAAAGAGAAGAGTCTGAGCAGCCTGGAGGGTCAGGGTCACAGAAGCCCTCTTGGTGCAGAGTAGCCCTGCATGCATGTCCCAGCAGAGCAGGCAGAAGCATCCCAGGATGGTCAGAGAGCAGAGAGGCACCACCACAGCAGTTCCCACGGTGCAGTAAAGTAGCATAGCTGATGTCCCTGACAGGCAGGGTGTGAGGTCGACAGTGAGGAAAGGAAAAATTCACCTGGATTGTGCTGAGGCTGATGCATAAACCTACACCGCTGAGCACAACTGATAAGATCCATATGGCTGCAACTATTACTCGTCTCCTTTGAGGACACATCAGCAATTCATAGCGCAGGGGCCACTTGACAGCTACAAATCGGTCCACAGCCAGGGCGGTGCTCAGTAAGAGGTCCACCTGTGCAATAAGTGAAGACATAAAAGTGAGATGTTGCTTTCCATTTTGGTTGTCAGCGCAGGGAGACCAGAGCATGAATACACAATTACAAACTACAACGTGGCCATACTGTGGCCATTTTAATGTAAAGTAAGTTGTTAAAGCAATTCAAAAATACCTATCTTTACTATAATTTACTGTGCTTCCCTTTGGTCTAATTTTACTTCATATAGTATATAGTAATTATTTCATGTAACATTTGGCAATATCCTATTAAGAAATTCTGAAACTCCACTTTGGAGAGTTGATCCCATAATAACCTGAGGAAACATGAAATCCACGATCCAGCCTATACAATAATTACAATAATGGAACAAACAAATATTTGGCTTTTTGCCTTGCAAAATGACTTAAACAATCAATTGATTATACAAATAATTGCTGATTCATTTGTGTTTGGATAATCAATTGACTTATTTCATGACTACTATGTAGACTGGTGCATGAAACATACAGTAGCGCAGTATGACTAAAGAGAAAAATGGATTGCACAAGTGTAATCAACAAATGACAAACCAATGAGCAGGCCTGGATAGCAGCACAGAAGATCAGACAGTGGGCCACAGGTATACCTTCTCTGGATCTTAAAAGAACTGCTTTGACGGTCCAGAGGAGCTGCTGAAATGGTAAAGACGGTCATTTAACTCAAGGGACACATGGTTCTCACAGCATAAAAAAACTATAGACATTCTTCTTACCTATTATCTTAAAAGCTGATTGCAATGGGATTTGGACAAACAAAGTCTAAACCTACTTGGAGGTTGTCACACAAGAGGAGGTGTGTGAGGAGCAGGAAGCGAGTGTGCCTGAGGAGGGATGGGGGGCGTGTGATGACCAAGAGTAAAGGAAGACTGAGAATGACGTTCAGGGTGTAGCTCACGCACATGCTGACCATCTTAACCAAGTGGAAGATGGTTGAGTTGATCTGCATCTGGGTCTCTAGTATTGTCACATTGCAGTGGACATCCATGACACAAAGCTCCCTTTGATCTGCCGCCCTGATAGTCTTGTTTCCTATTAAAACAATACAAGTCTTTAGCACAGAGCTATTTTCAAATAACTAGAAATACTCTCACCTCATGTCAAATGATATAGAATAAATTGTAATACACACCGTCACATCTGTTTCAAAGTTGCTCTTCTCTGTTGAGAATTCCCAACACACCATGGTACAGCAGACAGATGGTCAGACCTGTTTCATTATGATGGCTGATTTCAATTGCATCTTCCTTTTATGTGCCAGCAGCACATTTACTCAGCTTCACCATGTCAACGTGTCAAGACCTCAGGCCTAAAACCTCATCCCTGTGGACAGTGATGTGTCAACAGCTAGTGTTTGTTATCGGGATTGCATTTGCTTATTTATACAAAAGTCAGGGACGGCATTAACACATTTGTACAGAACTGAATTCTACCTGTCAATATTTGCCTGATAGCATAGGCACAGTCATGGAAAACATAACGCCACCCTCTTTCACCCACACACTGCTATATTTATGCAAAATATTTCAAAGGATGCACCATACCTGGACTAAAAAAATAGTCATCCAAACATTCCCTTTGTGTGGGAGCGTGTAGCAGAAAATACTAAGACTTAACTTTATATGATTTAAGGTGTGTAATTTAAGATTAATTGACCAATACATGCAAGTATGAACCCTGTAAACCCAAGGGATTGACACTGGATTAACATACCTGAAATTATATGATTAATGGTTAAGACTAATTTACAAAAACTGTAATATTTTCTGTTCCAATCATAAAAAAATAACTGCAGTAACTAAAAATAATTTTTGGCTAATATGAGACAAAATTAGTCTGGAATAGATTTCTTGTCACACAACTTTTAACTGTTCATATATAAATATACATGTATAAAAGATGTCAAGGATTCATTTAATGTAAAGTCACATTTTAAACTTTATTGTCAAACCAGTCAAATATTTCAAAACATATGGATCTAATCATACTGATCTCCAGAATATATTCAATACCAAAGACAGCAGGTGGTATGAATTTCATTGACACTGCCTCATCTACACAATACACTACATAAAAACACACTCAAGAACACAAACTTACTGCTTAGGCTCCCTGTTACAGCAGGTCCAGTCTTTGAACACATACTGACAAATACAGAAATAACAGAAAACATAAAAATAGATTTAATATTCACAGCTGCTCACTGACGCAAGACTTGTTCACTGAGGTATTTGAGTATTTGAACAGGTTTCCTGTGGTTGTGCAGCTCAGTTCACAGCTTTAAGTACAGCTACAAGCAAGATCTCAGCTTTAACTGAGTTTAGTCTTGGAGGCAAAGTCTGCACTAAGCTTACGCATCACGTCCGCGTGCCTTTGTCCTGCTAGCTCCTGTCGAACAGTCCCATAATTCTCTTTGACGAAGTTGGCAAAAGGTGTGGGAGCACGTGGCTTGGAGGGAGTCAGTAAGACGAGTTGACCTTTGCAGAGGGCACACATGAACCTCTGCGTGTCCAGTGACTTGGAATGACGCCCAATACTGTGAGGAATCATGGTAAGAGTCAAGTGTTAGGAATATTTCCCAGTAAAAATGAAAACACAAGTCTGTAAAATCCAAGACGAATAATAGTAATAAAGATGATATGAGGTTGATAGTTGAATTTAGTCAGACTTACGTATTCTGGCAGCGGCTGCACTGATACTGGAATTTGTACTTGATGTCATAACTGTGGCAGCGACTGACCATGGGCAGCTCAGGATGCACCACTGTGGACTTTCGAGCATAAAACTTCCAGATGCTCCCATGCCCGTCCCTTACACCATGAATGAGCCAGGTAGCAGCGTGACACATCTCATGAATCAGTGTGTCCCTGAGGCGATCTAGAAGGGAGGGACAATAAAATAAGAGATTTAATCAAATATATACATTTGTACATTCAGGAACAATCAAGCAGGCACCATTTATTAGTTGAGTCTTTCTGGCTTACTAGAGCATTACCTGCAGAATCGCAGACTTTCTCTGACAGTTCAATGCGGGCGTAGCGGCTCCCTCCACCTCGCTCTTGCCCTGAGATACAGAAACCTGCTGTCTTCCGCATCTTCTTATTCCAGGTCACTGACATATTGACAGGGAGCTAGAAAAGTAATGTCAGACAAGGAAAAAGAAAACATAACATATGTTAACAAAGCAAGTGAACAATGTAAAATATTTATAAAGTATACAATTCAATTTGGATGATATTTCTAAAAATATATAAATGAAACAAGGGCAATTGTTGGTCATCACCTTACTGTCAAAGACACTGATATTGTAGAGCTGGTAGAGCTTATTGGTGAGGTCTTCCTTGTTTTGCTTAAAATTGCGGCCATAGCTGGAGCCAGGGTTTGAAAGTGACTCCAAGAAGCACCCAGGGGTCTTACACAATGCTACCCTAGAAGAGAACGAACAGGGTGAAATAAAGACAAACATCAAACTGAGTTAGTGACAAACAGAAATGTTGCTCAAGGCAAAAAAACATTACAATTGTTGAAATGTTTGTTGGAACATTCAAGGCTGTCCATAAAATTCGGTCAGCAGATGTACCTGCTGGTGGGACCGTGTCTGGGCTCTGTCTGACTGACTATGGGCTTCAAGATGGTGGATTTCCCTGGGGTTTTCACATGCAGAGGTGTTCCACCTGATGATTTCGAAGCTGGTGTTGTGAGTACCTTTACAGGAGGAACTACCGCAGGAGGCTCCTTACTGGTATCTAGATTTAAAAACAAGATATAGCAGCCTCAAAACTTTGTGAAAATTAATGCAAGAGACTACTGGAAGTGTTGGTGACAATAAAAATGAAGCAGTTACCTTTGGTGTTCTTAGGTGAGAATGAAGTGCTAGTGAATTTGTTTTTCTTTTTCAGTCTATCCAGCAGGGATGTGAACTCCTCCTCAGAACTGGCTGATTCATCCAGCTTAGATGGTGCTGAAGAAGTACGCTTGGGAGAGGTCAGTGACGTTGGAGTTTTGAGGGGAGGAAGAGAAAAAGGAGATGGGACTGGAGGCAAAGGGAGTGATGGCGAACTGTCATCTTTATCAGACAGCAGAGCATTATTCTTATTAGCTTTTGGCGGGGCTTTTGGTCGCGACTGACGAGTTCTCCAACTGCTCTTGATCACAATATTACCATCATCGTCATCATCACTGTCACTAACAAAGACTGGGGAGTCACACTGAGACAGTGGTCTCCTCCGTGGATGCTGGGCTGCTGGAGTATTGCTCTTCTTAGGCACTGCAAAACAGGGGAAACAAAACATCATCATTACACACATTTAGTTCTATGTTTATTTTCGTCAGTACCAACAGTCATTCAAAGGTCATACCTTTATGTGATGATTTTGGCTGAATAAAGACATCATCTGATGAGTAGTCATCCACTATGAAGTTTTTGAGGCTTTAAAGATAAAAACAGGTAAAACAGATATTCTTAAAAACAAGTTTTCAGGACAGTGACAATGCATTTAAAGGAAAAAATATAACGCAAACCTACCTGTCTTCACTCCTGCTCTCTGATATTTTCTTAGGCTTGGCATTAGGGGTTTTCACTCGTTGCAGAACTTAAATATGCAAAACGATGGATTAAGTGAAGTGTAATCCACAATATAAAAAGATTTTCCTCATCATATTTCTGTTATTAGATTTTGACTCATTTATTGTAATTGTTTACAAATAGTGACAACAGTACACAACAGAAAAAGGCCACTTACATGTCTCAAAACTGCCCTCATCATCTGAGCTCACCACAAGAACATTTGAACTAGAAAGGAGAGCAGTGGGTTAGGAGGTAGACTGCAATGCCCCAAACCTTGTTGAGACAAATTAGAGGTAAAACTGTAATCAGAAACAAGACAAAGATTTTGCTTTATGAAAACACTTTCACTGAGCTACATTTTCTCACCTGTATTTCTTTGCAGAGCTACATATTTTTGAAGTGGCAGGTTTAGCTTTCAATGAAGCCGTTCCCACAAGAACTGAGGAATAAAAAGGTCAAATGAACAAATAAGCGTATGTGCAAACTGACTCACACAATTTAACAATATTTATACAATTTAACTCACGCACACTGGTCAAAATTTTCATCACTGGAATCAGTCAAAGACTTGTTCCTGTAATTATTGCCCATGGAGCACTTGTTCTCCTTCTCCTGATCTTCTTCACTTTCAGAGAGGCCAAGCTGGATAGGCAAAGAGGTTGGATCCATCACCTGATGAACACTTGTGGCAAAACGACGAGTTTTGCCAATTTCGATTCGCAGCTAGAAAAAATAAAGACAGACAGACAGACAGACATTATAACTTACATAATCAGACATATTTAAGAGCATTTAAATAGGGCTGCAACAAACAATTATTTTCATTATTGATCAATCTGTTGGTTATTTTCTTTATTATTCCTCTTTTTGTTGATGAAATGTAAGAAAACAAAAGGTGATGTATTCAAATTACTAGTTTTATTCAACTAACCCAAATATATTGAGTTTACTATAATGTATGGTAGAGACATAAAAGCCTCACATTTAAGAATGTGGAAAAAGCAAATGTTTTTGGTCGAAAAACGACTACAGCAAGTAACTATCAAAACTACAGTTTAATTATCTGTCAGTTGAATAAATAACTGTGGCACCTCTAGTTACATTCAAATATATGTGTGAATTATTCTCCCAGTAACCTGAAGATAAATCATTTTTTACGCTACTTTAGAGGTTATTAAATTAGAAGAAAAAGAAGTGTTTTTCTTTTCTTTCTGTTTATATGTTGAAGTCTGCAACAAACCCTCTCTGCTGCTGCGTCCAGTCCCTCATCCATCCAGCCCATCTTTTTAGCAACGTTTTCAAACAATTTGCGAGTATCATCATTCATAGTGTCCTCTAGTCTGCGAAAACAGTAAACACACGAGCATGAGTCATTTAACAATTAAAGTACAGCACTAACATCAACCATATGATTTACAAGCCACAAAGTAAGGCTGGCTAACTATTAAAATGTTCTTTTTTTTCTCCATTTGGTGTAAAAATAATTTATAAACACAACCGACATAGCTTACTGTAGCTAGGTTAGTGGAATTACTAGCACGTTGCTAGCTAACATTATCTTCTGACTGTGGACGCTGACTTTTTAAAAGCGGTTAAGTTTGAATTACATTTATGATGTTATCGCTCAAAAATATATAACTTGAAATGTGATTACCGAACGCGCTTCTGTTGTGGAAAATAGGAAGCAGAGGTGGAAGACGGAGCTGACGGAGAAATTCAAATCTTGTGCTCCATTTCACCGGAAGTCGTCATGTACACATTCGGCCAATCGGAGAGAGCTTTACATGATAAAGTAATATTGGCCCAATTCCAATCCGGCCCCTACCATCCCTACACACTCCCACTCAGAGTCGGAGAGTAACTTCGTGTAGTGTCACACTCGCGGCTGTGGAGGGTCTCTTCATTAAGGGGGAGGTATAACAATGGGACGCCCTCACCTTTCTCCGATGGAAACAGGAAGTTCATTGTTACCCAAAATACTTCAGAAAGAAATTGTGATTAAATCAATATTTATCTAAAAGATAATCTTATACACAGCATTGACAAAGATGTAGGTGTGTGGGCAGTGACATGGCCCCCATCACATTCATTGCATAGTAAGCTTGTGAAAGGAAAATGATTAATTGTATTAAAAAAAAATTCACTTCTATGCTTCTTTGGCCGCATTTTCCTTTTTGGTGAACATTTTTTTTTGCCGTCTTAATCTAATCATATGCTTATTTTCTCAACAGTTTAATTTACAAATATCAAGTCAAAAAAAAAAGAAAAAGAAAAAGAACTCTTCCTATTTTTTCTGGTACACATCGCCACATTCATTCCAAAATACAATGCAGCATCTAATTTCGTCATGTGTGCATGAAAACAGTCTATCAATGGTCTGTTTGAAGTAATTTATGACTTTTGACCATTGTAAATAGTCACGGAATTCACATTAGTAGGTATATGACATTTCATCTATCCCGGACTCAAAACGATGCTGCACTCGTCTGAGAGTGTGGTCTATTGTCTGTTTTCAAGTCTGCATCGATGCAGACTCTGTGTTGGAGGGCTTTATAACCCACTTGTGGCGGACCGTTCTAACGAACGTGCAAATGGAGTGACAGTGGGTAGGGAGAGAGGATCGGAATTGGGCCACTCTGTAAGACCACCACCAGAACGGATCCAAAGGCCATACAAAATATTTCATTACATTTAATTAAATTGTTCCGTTTAGTTTTGAGATACTTCAACTTCATCTATTTCCATTTAATACCACGCTATAATTCTACTTTTAAATAGAAATCGTGACCGATGTGAAAAGTGTGATGTTGGTGAAATAACCAAGACATTTGGTTAAAACTAGAATATTATAATGCTGCAACCTATCAATGCAGAACAATGGAAGGGTGTTTTCCAATAATGAGCATGTGACTTCTATAATCAAGTATAATTTTGAATGCAAGACTTTTTCTCATAATTTTGGCATTGTGATATTGTTACATGTCCTGAAACATACATTCTTTCAGCTGTATTTTCTCTATCTGACCGACCAACAGGGGATAAGGAAAAGCAGCAGTTGCAGTGCCATAGTTCTTGTGGAAAGCACGTGTACCTTGCAAGTCACAGAAAGGTTTAGGCGTAGCACATGAAACGTTCAGTGAACAAATGTTCAAAAAAAATTATAGAAAAACTATCATGAGAAAATCCAAACATTATTCAGTTAATTATAGATTGCCGGCACGTGAACAAACACAGTAATGTCAAACTACCTTTCAGAATTAGGAAAAGGCTTATGGCTGCAAGTCTTTGTTTCTACCCACAACTGACTCAAGTGGGTGTAAAATACAGTACATAGTTTTGCCATCTCTTTATTTTTTTATTATATTTAGAGCCTTGTGGCATCATTGACAGCATACAGTTAATGGACAATACAAAAACAAAAACTGCTTAGAAAATACTTACCTAGGCCGTTCCTTGTGTGATTTAAAAAAAACAAGATCAATTTGTGAACAGCTCTGACCTCTGAACTGAAATTTAGGCCCTTTCAATGACTCCTCTGTCCAGCTTTGCCTGATCATTTTACAGAGCAGAGTGTGACATCAAACAGGACAATAGCTACTGAACATATTTCTTGATTGACAACAAAATTAGTAAAAGTTGGCATTAGGTGAGGGGAAAAAGTCTTTATCTAGACCATATTCCTCAAAACTTGCACATCTACTAATTGCAGTCATTTAATAACAGCTTAAGACAAACTAAAGAGCACTTGCAATCTAAGTTTTACAATTGCATGTTAAAGCTGATGAAACTTCTGTCAGAGTCACAATTTTCATGGTGCAACATTGTCCTTTTAAAACACACAACACTCTTTATCCATTTATAAATAGATCAACAAGTAATGATGGCTGGGCATTCTCTCCACAAGCTGCAATTAGTCCTGTATGCACACTGACAGGAGAAACAAAATCCACTGATCCAAGTACTGAAGGGTGTAGCAGGGCATTCACAATCCTCTCATGCTGACCAAATATACTTTGTTTAGGACAGGAGTCTCAGACAAGGTGCCTGAAAGTCTCAGGCGCTATCTGGCTCAGGAAATGCAGATGTGTGACAAATGTGATGGGGGGGGCGGCGGCGGCGGCGCAAATGTGTACATCTGTAGGCTCCTTCACAATTAAGAGTCCCATTAATAGCAAATGAGAGAGATGGAGACAATCATTCCGGGAGAGGGACTGGAGTGGAAACTGACCATTCACACTAGGGTGCTGAAAAAAAGATGGTGGGGAGGAGGCTGAACATGGCTGGGGAATAAGGGAAAAGAAATCGGCGTGCTTCCAGTTCAGGCATTCTCACTGGTCTCTACTGTTTGGAATTTCACCAGGTGTTCTGGCTTGCCGCCATTGCTATGGTGCTCCCACATCTGCAGATACAGCCTCTCCAGGTCTATTGTGTACTGCTTGGTGTTGAAAAGAGGGCTGCAGATTCGCTGCTTCCAAACACGTGCTCTGACCATTTTCAGGCTGAAGGAGAGAGAAAATGGTCAGACTTCATGGTTTAGCAAACTGGAAAGACAAGTTTTTCAAATGAAGTGAGATAAAAATCTACTTACTATTCCATGTCAGAACCCAGTTTGACTGCTATATCCTCATAGTCCTGGCGACTCTGGGCTATTAGCTCAGGGCAGCCCAGACAGTTGAGTTGTGAAGCAGCCACACGAGAGGCAAGGGTTTCACCTTTCCAAAAAAAGGTTTTACAATTAGAAAGCAGCCTTCACTTGAAATTAGTTCCACAGATAACTTATCAAAAGAAATCAGTAAACTCAATTGTAAAAAGCTGTATTTTATTAGTTAGAACAAATGAAACAAAGGTTTTAAGTCTGTCCCTAAAACCCTACTGTCCTCACCTGGCATGGTGACCATGGGTGTTCCAGCCCAGAGAACATCCATGCCTGTGGTGTGACCATTGCACAGTGGAGTGTCTAAGCACACATCAGCTAGCTGGCCCCTTCTCACATGCTCCTCCTTGGGTGCCACAGGAGAGAAGATGATGCGCGAGCCAGGCAGACCCATGTTCTGAGCGTACTGCTGGATGTTGGGTTCGCCCACAGCAGGGAAGCGAAGAAGCCACAACACACTGTTGGGCACACGCTTCAGGATCTGCAACAAGGGAGATTTTAAAAGTGATTTTCAACACAAACTTAAGGAATAAAGTTTTCAAGAGTGCAGAGTTGAAGGAACACTCAAAGCAGTTGTTAGAACCAAGTCAGACTAACTTACATTGGCCCACATTTGAAGAGTGGGGGGGTCAATCTTGTAGAGCTGGTTGAAGTTGCAATAGACAATGGAGTCTTCTGGAAGGCCATACTGGGAGCGGGTTGTCACAACGATCGTGCGTGGCACCTCCTCCCCAGTGGCAGCTTTGTTATTGATCTAAAACGGAACAAAAACAGTGTTTTATGATGGAGTATCCTCAATTTGTTTAACTGGTGTTGATTATTTGAACCAGTTGATATTAAAAAGGTCCAGTGTGTAGGATTTAGTGGCATCTAGCCATGAAGTTGCAGATTGCAACCGAATACCCCTCCCCTCACCTGTCCCGCTCCCTTTGAAGACATGAGGGACTAACTTCCCATTTCAGGTGATTATACACCATAAAGATTATATTCCAGTTATGCCAATAGATCCCCTTAAATCCTTCACACTGGTACATTTATGTGCTACCAAGACAGTAGGGTTAATTTTAAACCCAATCCATAGTGCCACCATTTACCCTCACCAACAATTCTGTGCTACCACCTTACTTTCATGAAACACCGTACCTGTACGGACACAGTCTGAGAGACTACAACCTCATCTGCTGAAAAGATCTGGAAAAGCAGCAAGCTAAATTCAATCGCTAATCTTGCCTTTGTTTCAGCATTTGTAGACACTTGTAGGCCCATGCTACATATCTCAATATTTGCATTTATATTGACAATTGTGTCAAAGTCTGACATACCTGTGTGGTGGCCAGGCCATTGCTGACAGTGAAGCCATTGATTGTGACTTGGATTTGGCCTTGATTGATCATGTTGATGATTGCTTCAGCTGCGGTGTTCATGGGAATTACAGGCATGGACAGAGCTCCATTTGTGTCCCCGGCAGATTCCTGGTTGTTGTCACACTTCATCTGGTCACAGAGAACAGTTTCAATGTAAGTGCTTGAATATAGTTCAGTGCCAATTCATTCAATATGGTATTTTTGACTTCAGGTTTCATATTAACATATTTTAATGAATCTGAAGCATTAGAATCCAGACCATGGTTTCCCTAAGTAACATAAACCAAAAATAGGAAACTGATAAAGCCATTTATTGTTTCGTTCTGCTTTGTCATTCTGACTGAAAGACAACAACATGACATGAACAAATAATCAAACAATGCTGTCTAGAGGTCTGCATTGCCCTACTCACACGAAACTGGTTTGTCAATGATACAGATAAAACAACAACTCTTCTCTTTACTCACCTTTATCACTTTGACATCTGGCAGACTGTCCAAGAAGGCCTTCAGATCAATACCATTAAGAACAATGCGGTTGTCAAAGATGTGTCCATTAGACTTGAAATCAATCACTGCCTTTTTCTGTGAATTAAAGAAAACAAATGTTACAAACACCCTAATTATACTGATATTTGAGTTACTTTTCTTTTGAAAGAAGGGACAGCAATGTGAGGAAGAACAGACCTTGAGGTGAGGGAACATGTTGGCATGGTCTCCAATGAAGAAAGTATTGGGCATGTAGGCGAGTTTCTCAGAATACTGCTCAGCTACCTCCAAAGGTGACGTCTCCTTGTCACTGATGATGTAGTCCATGAAGGGAGCCCCACTGGTTCCTGGGTATCCCAGCCACATAGCCTGTTGATGGGAAAAAGAGACCAACAATTATTTGTGGTTTCTTTGATGCAAAACCATTTACTTTATTCTCCAATTAACAGATCAGACTGATTGTTGCAACTATCTGTTTGCATACACATCCATGACATCTATCCTAAGGATGCAGCTTTGTGTCAATTAGAAATCATAAGTAGAGTTTACCTGAATGGGGGCAGGGCGGAGGGCAAACAGCTCATTTCGGGCTCCTTTGGTGTATCCGTTCATGTTGACCAGAATGTGGATTCCATCCTGGTGAATACGATCAGCTGCCTTGCCATTGCAAGGGATCTGGATGAGAAAGGTACCAGTTTCAGTAAAAATGGTTAATGTTTGACATTACTTACAACTTACTTACTTTTGTGAAAATGACAAACCATTTAGTTAAAAATTGAAATGCTTGAGGTTAATAGACACTCAGTAAATATAAGAATATTGATAAAGAAGTAACTCCAGGTCATAAGTTACCTGAGAGAGGTCTGTGAAATGATGAGCCTCTGCTACCACTTTCACACGGAAGTTGGTACTATCATCAGGGCTGAGCGCGTAGCAGAACACCTTAAGGAAAAAACATATATACTCATACGTTAAATAAATATGCAAACTAGCAATAAGCACTATACTGTATTCTTACCAAATTAAGTTTTAAATATTTCTAGAATTAAATTTACAATAAATATCACCTACCTCAAATTTCTCAGGATTGTGCATTCCAGGAATGGACTGCATCAGGTGTGAAGTTGGGTGGTTGCCAAAGTCCGAGCTGACATAACCAACACGCAGACGTCCACTGCTGGTCTTCAGATCCTTCGGATGCTCATAAGCAGGTTTGTGCAGTGCATTGATCTGTGGAATAAGCAACAGAATAAACAACTACAGCAAGATAACCAGTTCCTGGTTACATTGACTAATGTTGACTCAAAAACTGCCACTGGTTAATTCTCTAATCTTTCAACTTCATAACATATACCCTTATCCCTGCAAGCAACCCACCACCAGCTTTGACCTTTCACCTTTTTCTACAAAGTTAAATCTCTCCAGTATCTGGCCCATCCCTTACCTTCCCCATATCCCTGCAGACAGCCACTGCCATCACCAGCCACCTTCCACCCCCCCCCCAAAAATGAATTAAAGGTTACTTGCTTTGATCAGTGCGTGTACCTTGTCCAGGCAAAGGTTTCCGTGGCGCTCAGCAATGGCCTTGCGGAAGCCGTGAGAGAGAGGGTACAGCATGCTGTGGTGTGGGTGCACTGAAGGCAAGCGGTTCTTATCCAGCTGGTCAGCCACGATGCTCACAAGCTTCTTCATCCGCTCGTCATAATCTGTCCAGTCACACACAATCTGGAAGAATGATAAAAGTAACAGGTGAGTGGAGGTACTTCTCACTCAACAGCAACAAAAGTTACATAACATCTTGTATTGCATTATAATAGTTGACAAATATATGAACATCTATGAACCTGCAGGCAATGTGCCAAGTTGCAGTAAGCATCAGGGAAGTCTGGCTTGAGTTTCAAGGCTGTGCGGTAGGATGCAATGGCTTCTGGGATGTTTCCAGAATCCTAATAGAGAGAAGCATTGGAATACAAAATAAAAATTCTTGAACTTGCAAAAAAAATAAAATAAAAATAGACATATTAAACACATCTGCAATAACAGGAATATTATGGTCACCGTCAACCCTGGACTTATTGTTCTAGTATTTGACATCACAATACTGTTAAAAATCACACACACATCACATTTCTCCAGGTTGCCCATAGCAAGCCTTCTACTGCACATAACTACATGCGTCCATTATCTGACATCCCCATTAAGCAATCAAGTGTACTGGAGCACGCAGCTCTCCAAGCAACCAGGACGTAGGTAAGAAATTCTCAACACAGCTAGCTTAACTGAAAAACATCAGGGAATAATGCCAAAGTTGAAAACAAGACTTATCTGTACCTTGTGGATAGAGGCCAAATTGCTGTGAGCATCAGCAAAGGCAGGGTTAATCTGGATGGCACGAGTGTAGCATTGAAGTGCTCCTTGTACATCTTGCATTTCCTTCAGTGTATTACCCATGTTTGAGTAAGCATCAGCAAATGTGGGGCTGATTCTGAAATCAAACAGAAACATTGTGTAACTTGGGAATTTATACATGTTCACCAAGTGGTGGGATTTCATAGCAGTGATGTGACATCACACCAATATGATTACATATATTTAATTTTCTGCTGCTTTCTGCTACTTTCTACAACCATCATGGCGTAATAACACAAATTAAATCAGCAGGTACCTGTAGTATTAACATACCTGATGGCCTCCTTGTAGTGCATGAGGGCTTCCTGGAGTTTTCCCTGCTGCTGCAGGACACTGGCAAGGTTAGAGTGGGCTGCTGCAAACTCAGGGAACACCTGATGAAAAACAGAAGAGGTTACTAAGAAGAACGATATAGTAATGCCATGCTCACATATACAGCAATAATTCCTTATCAAACCTGACACGGAAATATAAATACAGTTATTCACTCACCTCTAGGGCTTTCCTGTAGAGCTGAACCGCCTCCTCAATGTTGCCCTGCTCACGCTTGATATTGGCCAGGTTGTTTAGGGAGTCAGCATGGGTGGGACACAGACGCAAGGCTGTGTTGTAGCACTCTTCTGCTTCAGACACCTGGGAAAGATTATGGCATTTTAAAAGTTAAATTCAGAAAAAATGCTAACTAACTTAAAGAAATCTGACAAATATTGACAAAAATTTAGTTACATAAGATGGTCCAGACAGGGGACAGATTAAGTACTGTCTTACATTGCCTTTCTCCTTCAGGGCATTTGCCAAATTACAGTAGGCGTCTGGGAAGTGGGGCTGCAATTCAATAGCACGACGGTAGGTGTCGATAGCCAGGTCAATAAGACCTTGCTCGTAGTACACACAGGCCAGGTTTCCATGGACAACCGCATGGTTGGGGCTGAGACTTAAGGCTCTCAGGTATCCAGCCACAGCTCTGGAAACAGATCATAGGATATGGCACAAAATCAAACTCTTGCTGAAATTTGACATTGTAGTCCTCATCTTTTTAAATAACGTCTCACAAGCCATGGGAGCATTAAGAGTGTATCAAACAATTGTACACATTTTAAAGAACGTCAGAACTATCGGAGCACATTGTATACTGTTGACGATTTATTGCTGAAAATAAATCTATTGTTTCAGCAGCTGAGTTACAGTCCTAAACATGACGGCAGCAAATCTGCCATAACTAAACAGTTGTATGTGAAAACACAGCTGCAAGACCAACTCAGACGAAGAGGTAATCAAACTGACAATGTTCTTGACTCATTCTAAACTCCACATGGGGTTTGGAAGGGCAGTAATCATAAAGACAAAGGACTAGACATGAATGCATAAAGGGAGTATCATACCATCTATGTCATGATTTAGACTTACCTGTCAAAGATTCTGGCCTCCTTCAAAACGTTTCCTAAATTGATGTAAGCATCAAGGAAATTTGGGTCCAGAGTCACTGCCTAAAAATTGAAACCAAGCTTGAAAACATGGAACAACACAAAAACATACCACAACAGAGAGTAACAGGATTGAATAATGATTTAAAAAAATGATGTGACTGACCTTTTCAAAATGGTGTATGGCCAGCCATATCTCTCCCTGGGCGTTGAACACACAGCCCAAGTTGCTCCAAGCCACAGCAAAGTTGGGCTGAGTCTCAATGGCTTTCAGGTAACAAGCCTTCAACGGGTTTAAATTGAAAAACCACAGGAAAGGAGGAGTAGAGGTAGAATGGGAGAAGTATAGTTTGTAGAAGGGAGGACAAGGGATTGTAAAAAAAAAAAAAAAAAAAAAAAAAAAAAAAAAAAAAAAAAAAAAAAAAAAAAAAAAAAAAAAAAAAAAAAAAAAAAAAAAAAGATTGAGAATAAAAGTAAGAAAAAACAAAAAGGGCAGAGAAAGTAAAATTAGTGACTGTTCTCCATGATGGCAAAAAGTGAGTCTACAGCATGGGCTCGCGTGCGCACAAGTCTGCCGCGCTAAGCTGCATTGCTTTTTCCTACGCTGCGCAAATCCAACCAACACCCACACGTACGCCCTCATCCTGCAGTTATGACCACACTCTGACCAAATCTAGTGGTTCCCACACACAGGTATAGTCTGTTGCCTTCTACATTGATTAGTTATAACCCAAAGTATTCAATTAAAGTTTAAAAAATAACATCAAATATCTCTCCAATTTCTGTATATGTGGGCATAATATCTCACAACCTGGGATGCGAGACAGTTCGTGCAGGTGATGGTCCCTGTAATGCATGCGCAACAAACGCAAGCGCGCGGTGTGTGTCTTTTGCCACCATCACCACAATTCACCATAGTATGCCGCTTGCGAGACCTTGCTCCTGGCAAAGGTCATTGCGCGTCGCCGCTGCGCTCGCTGAATGGCCAGATAAGACAGCTGCAGACCAACAACCCCTGGCAGAACACCTGCAACACCAGACTGGCACACACTCAGCACCCATGAAATATCTCAGAATAAAGGGTGGGGGGGTTGTGGGGATTGAGGGATCATCCAGTGGCTACACTGTGATGTTTAAACATGGGGCGTTTGGAAATAAACAGCCAATTAACAGTCATTTCTCACTGAGTTTGTAACAAGGAGTTGCACAAGACCAAATAAGTGCTTTTTTTAGAAGCCAATTATGTCTGAGATTTGGGAGCATTTGGGAGCGAGGCTGGTTGTGAGTGGGGAGAGGTCCACAACCAACAGGCCAAAGGGAGTGAGGGGGTGGGGGTTGCATGCTTGCGCTTTCCGCCTTTTTGGTTTCTTGGAGGGTATCGCTGCGCAGCCCCTGCGCTACTGCAGACTCACAGCGCACTATCTGCATCATCATCAGAACGCTGCAACTCCAAATAAAGAAGGAAAAACAAAACAAAATAGGAAAAATAACCAACATGTAAGAGTTAGAGGGTTCTTACTTGTTTTTCTCGATTATTGCTTCCATAATCCAAGTTTCTTTTTTACTTAATATAGAATTGGGTAATTAGTATAGCATATGCTACTGTAATTTGTTTCGTTACTTTTTTCTTTTGCTCTTCAAAGGAAGCCACAAGATAGAGCTCAAGCATAAAGTGAGGTGGTTTTTCTTTTGTTGGCAGTTACAAACCCGTTACCATATTTTTGGACTTTGTCAGAGTGGTGGCCGCAGCTGGCTGGAAGAAGAGGAGAGGACTGAGGCTGCCCTAGTGTTCCTTTCCGCCAGGCACCTACGCAGGAATAGTGTCACCCACCTGAAACCTTCTAAATAACAATATCAGTTGTGGAAAAACCAAAAGAGACAAAATCAGAAAACAAGATCGTTAGTAAAAGTTCTCAAACAATACATTCTTTTTTTAAATATGGAAATAAAACAGGTTCTTCCAAATCACAACAAACAAAAACAGACTATTCTTAGTTTTCATTCATGCAATGAATGTTTCATTTCAAAGAAAACAAAAAGGTATGCCTTAAGGGTAACAGGGAGGGAAGAAAGGCTTTGATTTGATCAGTTTATCAATTAAATAGTCAGGCTTCCAGCTTTCCATCAATTCAGTTTGCAAGTCAAACTACAGGAGGGCAGTTACTGGCTTGATCTTGCCCAAATGAACTGATCCCATTTCTCTGGGAATAATATTACATATTTGAAGGAAAAGGGAAAAAGTATTAATCATTGCTTTTAGTTTGTTCTTTTAGCATTTGCATGAAAGATTTTTAAAACTTTGATTTCTTTATCCTGGCATGCTTTCTTGAATCCTGGCCAATGGGGTAGGGAGAAAAGTCTGTGGTTTAATTATTTGTATCTAGAAGCCTCCACAGTTCTGAAATAAAGAAGTCATCGCTGTTGCTGCGCGTGCTTCTGTCTTTCTAACCCAGCATCTGACGCGGGCGGTGAAGTACAAATTGTGAGCTGTCTGCCTGACGCTGCTTAGACCATTATATGGCATTTGAAAATTAGCTTTCATAAACCAGCACTTTAACATGGTATTCAATAGCAGTGGATATCAGAAGAGATAACCAGCTTGGTAAAATTTTCATCATCAACCACAGATAAAAAGGAAAAACAAATGCTAATGCAGGTTTGCATGAGCATCGTTAGGGCATAGCTAAAGGGTCAGGAAGACAGCTCTAAGCGCGCACTCCACCAATCCTCAGCGAGCGCGCGGGGGGTGGAGCGACAGAGCAGGGGAGCTTGTGACTCCCTGAAGCTCCTCCCCACTCCTTTACCCCCCTCTAGCACGAAATAAGATGGCCTGTAACCAGTGGGACAACTCCACATCTCAAGATTTGACCCAACCCAGGGAGCCCCCTGTAATACAAACAAGTTTTAAAGTGACAAATACAAGTGTAACACTTGAATGGGGAAGGGGAGGGGAGGGGCGGAAACAACCCACACTGTCAGCAACTGACAGCAAACTGAGACCAAACATTAGTCATTGGGCACTTGATAAACAGTACTGGAGTATAGTGTTAGGTTAGAAACCATCTTATCTTTTGCACTGCAAAGTTAAACTAGCTTCTTATCAGTTCATGTATTCTTCAAAGACCGAGCCAGCATTTTCCCTCCAAAATCAACTACATGAAAATGCATGGGCCAAGGTTAAAAAATTACAATATAGATCCACTGTGTCAATTTATATACTCCAGCCTTTCTTCCTGAAAGGGGAGGGACTGACCTCTTATAAAAGGTCGGGGTAAAGCAAAGGACATTGGGGCTAAAAGTGATACAGAGGGGACAAATGTTATACCGAAAAAATATACTGAAAAAACAAAATGCATGACGCTGTCTAAAAAGTAGTCAACAGAAAGTGTGTGTACTATGATTTAAAAAAAAAAAAAAAAAAAAAAAAATACAGAAAAGTTGGTTGCCTCATATAGGTGTTGACTGGTGCAGGTCCAATATTTCCAATGGTTAGGTTAGGGGTGGAATCTCACTAACTCTGAGAAATGAGAAAAAGCTACCATATTCTGTCCTTCATTTTGCCAAGGGGGTTGAAGGGAAAGGACTCCATGTGGCTTAAAAATGTCAAAAGGAAAAAAGGGACAACATCTATGGCCTTAGTGGGATACACTACAAACTAAAAATGTAAGGAAGGAATAAAAAAAAAAAAAATAAAAAAATCTACGAGAAAAACACAAACGACACATCTATACAAATGCCAACCCGCTGTAACATACCTTGGCCTCTTCCAAACGCCCAAGGGCTTTGAGCAAGTTGCCGAGGTCACTACGCACACAATAAAGATCCTGGGGAAGAAAAAAATGTATTTTACTGCTACAATAAACAACAGATCAATGTACTGACTACAAATATGTTTGTGTTTTTAGAAGATAGGTTTTCTGTCAATGTAAGGTTTTCAACATGGTATGCTATGTCACTTACAGGGTTATACTGTAATGCAGACACATAAGCCTGCACTGCTCCCTCCATGTCCCCTGCGGCCACCAGAGCTGCTGCCAAGTTGATGTATCCATCAATAAAATCTGGCTTCAGCCTTAGAGCATGGCGATAATGCTCTATGGCCTCCTGCAGTTGTCCACGCTCCTTGTACACATTCCCGAGGTTTGAGTAAGCCTCAGCCAGCATTGGGTTCTGTTTGATGGCCAATGTGCTGAAGTGAGCAGACCTGTTGGGCCAGAATGGGTAAAGAATGGTTACAATCCTGAAGGGAGTGGCTGGCAGTGTTGTCTCGATGTGTTGTGTAGAGGCAGCAGGAAGGCACGGTGCAAGTGGTGAGAAGGAGAGACTTGTTCTAAGGCTTAAATGTAAATGTTTAAATATTGAATATCCTTCCACTGTTGAAAACATTAGTACATTACACACAGTACAACACACATTTCACCAAAATCCAAACTTAAGTAAGTAAGTAAGTTTATCATTTAAGTGTCAATTATGCAAATTAACCATTATGCTAGCACTATACTCCAAATGAAGATGTATTTGCATAGACATTTACAGTGAAGAATATGTGCCATATGTGATCAGAGTGCACATGGAAATATTTTTACTAACATTTCACTTACTAGTAACAGTGACAGATCAATTGGTATATTATTACAGCATATCACTTAATAATTTCAGCCCTTTTCTGCATATTATCTGTCTGATTCCATCTAGTTCTGTATATGACACCAGAGTGACAACATACTCAATTCAAATCACTTTGGAGTATACTGCTGGCACTGGTTATATTAAAAGAATAGGAAAAAAGAGAACAAGATCAAACATTTCAACCTGTAACTTGCAACACCCGAAACCTTCACCATGGCACCTGCAAAGCAAAGGTATGCCCACCAGCTAAACAGTGTTATAATTGAGGTGACAGCATGAGACGATACTAAACCAAGCAAAAGAATTCCCAGACGACAGCTTGGTTTATGCATTTCACTCTCCAAGACCAGACGTGTGCTTTCAAAGTCACAGAAGACCCATTATTCTCTGCCACCTCCACGCCACATGCTCAGTGTGCGTTGAGTCAGTCCCCCCCGCCACACCTCACCTGTCGAGTCTTCGGCACTGGAAGTGGATGGAGGACAGGAGCAGCAGCACGCCTGTGTTATCAGGCTCCTGCCTCCACAGCTGCATGCAGTGGCGCTCAGCTGCCTCAAAGTCCCCTGACTGATACTCCCGGTGCGCCAGCTCAGCCAACCCTTGGAAGGAAAGCATACGTTTTGTCGGTTCTGGAGCACCAACACAGCCCAAGGAGGGGGGGAAACAACATGTTAGAGGTGATGGAAGAAATTAAAGCAGACAAATGAAAACTGAAAATAAATAAAGAGATGAACCTAAAGCTGCAAATGACAAATAATGGTTAACAATTTGAAATCAACAGAAAACAAGGCAATGAGCAAATCAAAGGATGACTGAGATCAAATGTTACAATGATGACACGTGGGAATTTCACATTTTGATTTTAATTCTCGGAGTCCAGATTGGAAATCAAAATAAAATACCAATTCATAAGTTCTGATGACACTTTGAATAACATTTTAGAGGGAGAAATGACTATAACTGTCAAGTCACATTTCAATACAGCCTTAAAACAGCTGATATCTGCAAATAATGATTTTATCTTATTTTTTGGTATATTTTATCAGTGGTCGGGTTTCTGATTTACATTACTAAAGTCAATGTGTCCCTATCATGTTAATCATTATCTTTCATATTAATAATATCAAAAGACTGTGATACAGAGTGACCTACAGTGTCACTTGAGCTCAGCCTTTTCAGGGTGTGGTATAAACAGCATGAAGCAAAAGACATCATGCATGATATACAGCAGGGTGAAAGAGGTGTAATGGTTTGGGCACATTCCAACTTGTGTACAGTGGATCGACACACCTGGAAATTGATGACAGTATGCCAGAGCATACACTAAGATCGCAGTGGATAAGGTGCATCCATCCATGATAATTACGTAATAACGCTTCTATATACAAAGGACGGATAAATTTGGTTACATAAAGCAAGACCTGGCCAATGACCGGTTCGAGAAACAGCACAATAAAATGCAGTGAATGAGCCCAATTACAAATCAGTACCACTGATCACCTTTGGAGTGATCTCTACAGCAATGTGACAAAAAAAAAAAAAAAACCGCAGCCATTATCCTTGGGCACCTGCGCCAACAGAGATGTCTACACGGCCTGTGATAAACGCGGGACGCTTCAGGGCCCTGTCAGTGTCCATGACCAGTATTAGCCCATGATCACCTTCAGAACCAATTGTGTTAATGGTGTTAAGCTTTTTAACAAAAGAAGCCATTTTCTAGTGTGTAACAAAATACAATGCCGCGTGGAAGTCGGCTACATGGCTACATGGGCTACATGTTAGCTAACAACAATCGTTTTTAGGCAACCCCCATTACGAAAATGTTGCACGTCTGTGAATAGATAAAGAATTTGAGTTAATACAGCGTTTGTACACTTGTCAGTAGTCGGCAAAATGAAATTTGCAAATTTATATAAGATATCCATTCGTTACAATATACGGCTAACTGCTACATATTAAGCTAACATACGTTACCATTAGCCTGAGCCTATCCCTCTTACTCGAATGTAATATGACATGGGAGTCACACTGGGCCTACGTTGCCAATGTCGTCGTGTTTAATGAGTAATACAATAATTTTAAAGAGTTTTACTTGCTCGCCACCAGCGCGGTCCCATCTGCGCTGAAGATGGGGCCGTCGTCACAGCTTGCTATGTTACTTGCCATAGCTAACATTAGTTAAGTAGTAGCAACCAACCTGTGCTATCAGCCACGTTTCCCACTGAGCTCGCCATCTCCTCAGTCTTCGTGTCTTGCACGGTGGTCGTCAATGTGTCTTCTTGAGGGTGACACTTTCAGAGAAAAATGTGCGACGGATCGTCTTTGTCGGCCGCGGCCAGCAAACACGTTACCAGGCAGGCTAAAGAGCTCACTAGCTAACCCGATTTCCCCTACCTTGTACAGAGCTTAATGTTGATCTTGCAGTTGTTAGTAAATAGATGGGCAATAATAAATCATCTAACCTTGTTACAATACCTAACTTTTACTGATGTAAGCTATACCGATACTTGAAGGTTCAAGCTGGTGTTCTCCTCACAACAAAGCAGCTATGGAACATGAAATGGCGAGATGGGTGGAACTCGTTTTTTAGAGAAACTAGATCCGAACATCGCCATTACGACGAAACATGTGTAAAATTGCAATAAATATCACATAAGTCAAGTAATAATTTATAGGATGTGTGTTTGAAGTATTGTGTGCTAATCATGGATTATACGTTTCACCTACGAAAAATGTACCGGTTGTGAATGTTACTACGCGGAAGGACACACTGCTGCAGTGAGACGGAGTGCAAATAATATCCGGGTGTTCTAGAAATAAAATTCTGCCGATTTCAACATGGTATGTCGTCTAAATATGTCTGATGAGCCAATGTCTGCAGTATATAAGGTAACAAATCAAAGCAATAATACAGGATAATAATATTATACAATTATTATTGGTTAAACAACAATGCAGGATTGCATTAAACGTGCCTCTACAATTTACCTTGCATTTTGAAAAGAGTAGGCCTAAACAAATTCAGATAAGAAATTTAGTGGTAGATGTTTATTAATCCTGCTTTAAAAAAAACAGCACAAGCAATGCATAAGTGCAGTGCCAAAGTTAACAAGGCAAACACACAGTAGTGTACACTGTTTTGTGCAGTAGATATGCACAACTATGAATTTCTTTAACAAGCAGAACACATTAACACTAGTTCATTAAATAAAACATAATTCCAAAGATATTGCATCGTTAACCATTTTAGGGAATGTAATTTTTTTTGTTTGTTTTTTGGTGTAACAGATGGTACTATCCAGTGTCCAGGGGCATACAGTATTTTGGGTTAAATTGTTTAAAAATATAATTAAAGAAAAGCAATTTCCTAATGCTACCTAAGTCCAATTTTGAGGCATTTGCATAACAACATAACCTTTGAATAAGAATTTTGTATCTTTTTTTAAATAATAATAGTGTATGGGAACCAAAATGTATAACCAGTAAAGTAAGCTGATAAATACTGTATGTGGTCTGCTGTACATGTAGGATGCAAGATTCATAATGACCAACAGAGGGCAACCTATTGCAAAGAAAGATTTCTGGAGCGCTGCAAAGTGGCTATGAACGACTTTGCCTTATATTTTATTTTTTCTACATGTCCCACATATATGACATCTGCCTGCCTGTAGTTGGCGATGGAACTCTCTGGCTTTGATATAAGACGGTGTTTGTATTCTGCTATTAAACTCCATTTGCACATTTCCCACCACTTCTTCAGTTTATTTATTAAACCGATAAGCATTTTGGCCAACATCGCAGTTTTATTACAAACCTCAGTCAATACTCATTTGCAGCCTGAATTATCGGCAACATATTCTCTTATGTTATTACATTACTATGTACAGACAGTATCTCTTCAGTTAACATGTTTAACACGTCAATTTCAAGGATGTGGCCCATGAAGTGATCAGTCAGTCATTAACATGCCATTCTGCCCTGAAGATGTTGAAAAGGGGGCTACTGCTTGCTGCACCCCAGTTTTTCCCATAGTCCCTCTATGGGAAAACAGTTGACATCATTGCTCATGTTGGCTTTGCGCTGTGTGCTCAAAGCATGCATAGGGTGCAGGGTTTGTGTACTCTTCTACACGTTCCTCTCCTTTGCTCTCACTCTTCACACTGCTTAGCGGTCACTTGTGCACAGAATGATGTCATGAGCACTGTGTGTCTATGGCAATCGCATCTGACATGCTTTATCTTTGTGCAATCTGCAGTCACTAGGAAGGCAGTCAGGGTGAACACAT
This sequence comes from Seriola lalandi dorsalis, assembly GCF_002814215.2. Taxonomy (NCBI): domain Eukaryota; kingdom Metazoa; phylum Chordata; class Actinopteri; order Carangiformes; family Carangidae; genus Seriola; species Seriola lalandi. Next base: position 241,760 of record NW_019524451.1, on the reverse strand, counting down.
CTTCTTCTGCCTAAAGGGTGGGTGACAGCTCTCCACAACAGACCCTGCTTTCACAGAAGCTATTTTAGGAAGCACGTGAGAGCGAGAGGTTCATTCACTCACAGGTCAATTTGGACTGGTTGCTATTAAAATCTCAGCACAGCCTGGAGATATTGAGAGATTGTTGTGCCGCTTAATTGCCAGGTCAGAATATTCTGCTACCAAATGAGTGGCCTAAATTATTTCAGCCCATTTATTTCAGGATAAGATCCAATACAAGTTGATGACCCACATTATTTGCAGTGTTTTGGAATGCCTTCCTGGATACTTGAATAGGGTTTCTTTGGGATACAGAGGGAGTTATTTGTTCATTAGTTAGATATTTTTGCTCCATTCAGTGACTCATGTCTTACACTGCATGAGCTCAGACAAACATATTTCATTGTAATGAGTGAATGTTCTCTTGCTCACTCGCATCTGGAACAGCTATCATGGGCAAGTATTTCAGTACCTATCTACAGTTTCAGGCTTACTGATCACTGAGTCCTCTTGATTTTATGGCTGGTGTGGTGTTGTTGGTGTTTTCCAGACATCCTGGTATTCAGAACTGATGCTCCGGCCCTGCAGGGAAACTAAAACAAAGTATACTAACCCTTTTCTGGATGAAATTAGACACAACCATCTGTTTAAATTGCCAAGAAGTAGAAATTCATGAAGAAGTTGAAATTCATTTTACGATGCTGACATAGCGAGACCAAACTGATGTGCCACAAGAATTACATCTTTATATATAAATGCCCTGCAAAATAGAATATTTACAACCAATCCTGCAGCTGCTAAACTTGCCTTTAGGATTATAATTTGCATAGAACATAAATCACAGTGATTGGGGGAAAAAAGCTAATTACAAGATTGCTAGTAAATTGTAAATGAGATGAAAGTTTAAATTTAATAAAAAAAGAGAAGTAGACAACCATAATTTCTGCATGAGTGCAACACTTTATTGCTTTGCCAGATGGTTTGCAGCAACAGACATATTTGTCACTATAAGCTTCCTCTCTGTAAGACAGGCAGCAAAAAAAAAAAAAAACAGAACTCCTCAAGAATAACTCTGCTGTTATAACATAAGCCCACATACCTGCTGTGACTGTTGATGCACTAACACAACAAGACTAAGATGATTCAATTTTAAAACTGTGAAGCTAAAAAATCATTGGTGATTTAAGGTATTAAAGTCCCTATTTCATCAGAGCTGAGTTTCCAAAACAACTGAAGTGTGCTAAGAATAACTGTACTCTGTGGAAAACACTTGGACCTTTAGCTGTCAGCTAGTTAATCATCAGGTACTGGTGGTTTGATTCATGCTCCTGGCCTTTATTTAAGACATTTGTTAGGTGCAGACTGATGTTTTATAGCCACACATTTTGCGGTTGGAAGTTGTGTCTGAACAACACAACTGTGCAGAAAAATGCACTGCTGTAAACTGTTTGTTTCTGTTTGAAGATGCGTTTAATACTCACCTCTTCCGGGATTATTGCAGGCGGAAAAATACAGATAGTCTGTTTTAGTTTACTTTCATATTACCGTAATCATATGAAGTTATTGAGTGCAGATGGGAACAAACACTTACGGCAGATCGTTATCATTCGTCATCACTTAAGTCATGTAACAACACTTTGAAGTACTTTTATATTGCACTAGATTACTTTACACTTTAACCCTGCCTGTTTCTTTGTCCATCACATTGTCAGAGAGCAGAAACAGGGCAGGTCAGGGCTGGTGTTCGCAGTGAAGGTGTCAGGACCTGTCTGGTGCCTCCTTTAAATCTCTGCATTCATCACCTGTCGTCCCTCTCTGACTCCCTGACCCTTCCTATTCCACCCAGTCTGCTCCTCTTTTCCTGCGTCCCTCTTCCTCCTCTCTTTGTGAGGAGGAGAGTGGCAGTGTGGAGGGTCTGGTGACACCTCTCATGACAGCAGCTGTCAGTCTCTCCTATCAATTACACCGGCTGACTGACACCCTCTCCAACCCTGATCCTAGCTTTTTATTCACCCTCTGGGCATGTCGACTGCGCACCAACTCTGGCCTAGTGACCTCACTGATGTAGACCCCCCCACCCCCACCTAAAAGAAAAGGCTACAACTTCTGCATGAGGAGAGCATTGCATTGTTAATCAAAAGCACAACTTTTACTCTAGTGATATTTTAAGGATGTACATATGCTGCACAGTGCAGCTCATTCTAATGGTAAAGATGTGACTTCTCTCCGGGTTTAGACTAAATCTCCCATGTAAAAAGTCTCCTCGGATGGAAAACTCCACCGAATCCGGCTTTGCCAGATCTCATTTAGATCCACCTGAGGGGGAACAGAGTGGCATGCAATCCCAGAGACGGGATGTCTGGGGTGGGGAAGGATTAGAGGAGACTCCCCCTGGCTGGCAGGGGCTCTAGACTATCTGAGAGGCGCTCCGTGTGTCTGTGTGGCCATGTGTTGTACAGTTGATGTTCCAATGTTGTATTTTATTCTGTGTAAATCAGTGTGCAACCTCAGATTTTAACTCCCCTCGTCTTTCATGTCACGTCTTTTTTTTTTTTTTTTTTACTTTTATGGTTTTACACACTTTATTTTTTTTTTAATCCTGCAGATCTTGTTTTAATTTATTTTATGAGTGTGATGTTTGCTTTCACTTGCTTGTTAAAGCACTATGTGAGTCTGCATCAAGCACTTATCCCCTGTTATGTTCAGTTTGTTTTATAGTGTTATTAACTCTTTCTTTTAGATATTGGTCTCTTCATGGAGTAAGACTTTGGAACAGTCTGGATGTGAAATTAAAACAATGTCCAAACATTGCTCAATTCAAGAGCAAATACAAGCACACCGTTTTTACTGCTTATAGGGAAGAGAGGACCTAACTGACACTTGGTAGATTCCTATTCGCCTGATCTAGGGGTTCTATGTATATATTGGTATAAATATATATGTATATATGTGTGTGTTTGTGTTTATATATATATAGTTATGGGTGTATATATGTATATGTATGTGTATATGCATGAGTATGTGTATACATAGGCTGTATTATCATTTGTAAGTATGATTTCCTTATTTGCCAGTTAACATAATGGGCATTGGGTATGCATTTTATTTATTGATATATGTATATATTTTTTTGAAAACAATAACGTTAAGCTTGGGGGGTAGGAGTAAATAAGTTTTTACTTCTTCCTACTCCCTTTCGAGCTTGTCGGCAAGAAAGCTACTTTTCCTTTTTTCTTTTGTTGAGGATTATCATTTACCTTTCCTGCATTATGTTTTCTGTTTGTTACTATTGGTTGTATATATTCTTGCACGTTTGTTCGAATAAATTTCATTCATTCATTCATTCATTCTTTCCCTACCCTTTTAATGTTTTGTTGTTCTAATTCAAAATGAAGTTGACAAGGGGCCAACAGAGCATCTCCACTACATACAGTAACACTGGGAACTGCTTCTCCATGACCTCTATCCTCTTTCTGTTGTGAACAGACTAGAGCACTTGTTGTGGCCTATCCCTTTGTTTGTTTAAGATCAAATAGGGGTGGAACATTGCATCCTCAAAATGAAAAACACAAATAAGCTGTAAGGGGATATCCTTATAATTACCAGCTGTACATGCACTATAAACACAGTGATACAAGAGGGAGGATTGGTGTTGCTCTGCAGGCCTGAAGTACTCACCAAATCAAACAACAGTCTGCTTATGTGGTGGTCCTCTTTCTTTAAATTAATGTGGATGTTCATTCACCTGGTAGTCTCTACCTCTTTTGGCTTCTCTGTCGGTTTCTCTACATCATTCAAATGGCTTTCCTCACCAGTGACAGTTACAGCATAATTGACCTGTGGCCAACCTTGAGCAAACAGGACTTGTGTTGTGTCCAATTCTCACGCAGAAGTCATCCACTTTGCAAAAACCTTTTATCTGGAAAAATGGATCATCCATCACTAACCCCTCTCCCCTCCTCTAGCCCCTCTCCTCCCACTGGTTGCGTAATAGGCCGTACCTTGTGAGTCAGTCATGGTGGGGGGAACACTTTGTCCAGAAAGAAGGTCATCGCTAGAGAGTAGAAATCAGCCTCTCACCAGGCTCAGGGCACAATACACCACTGTTCACCCTAAAACCAAAGGTCTCCACTTGCCGCCTTCATATAAGCAGCTTAAGAGGAAGCCCGTGTGTTTGAACTGTACTTACTGCACCTGTTCACATTACAGGCTGACAGCTCCTACGTCATGTCCAACTTATTATGGTCTTCCTCTGTGTGTGAGAACTTTTCCCCGTCTGTCTTATTGATGCCGTTCCAAGTTATGTAACTGCACACTGTGCCACAATAAAGGATTAGACCAACATTGAGAAGATAAGCTTGATAATAATAATAATAATAAGCAGCAGCAGCAGCAGCAGCAGCAGCAGCACAGAGCTGATTTTCTGAACTCTGAGGTGTTTATGTTTCATACTTAATCTCAGTCACCATCACCAGTTGCAGCTCCCAGCCATGGTTAATACTGTACATGTAGGTAAAGCAGTTTAGTCTGGAGTCTTCTTCCCATTTGGATGTGTTTATTTACCCTCTCTCCCACGTGGTGATTCACTCATTCTTCTCATACGGTAATCGTACAATTATTTGTTCATGCAGTTGTTTGAACTGTTTACCCTCCAATCTCAGCTTGCCTCTGTCTTTTCCCACCCTGCTCTTTTCCTCGCTGAGGTATCCTGTTTATATGACACACACAGATGTAGAAATATTCCGGAAACTGGGGCTCATTTCAAGATACAATACACACTTGATTTTAATGTGTGTATGAAGAAAAGGTTTTGACAACATTTTATAAATATTGTCATTCTAAACTAACTTTGCTCAAGGTTGGCTCTTTACGTATGCCATCTTGGATCTTCATGAGATTGACAGGATGATAAGGTGTTTTTTTGTTTTTTTTTATGTAACTGAAGGTTGTGTTACTTCATGCAAGTGCAACATGTGCAATCATGTTCGGCGAATTTATGTGTGTATTTCTTTGTGAGCCTGTGTCTGTGTGTACACAGTATAGGTCGGAAACGGGTTGGACCACAAGTGACTGTGGAAGGAACAGGGAAGGAGCCTGGAGGAAAAGGCGTAACTGCTGCCCTGTTGGCTAATACATCCACTGCCCTTGCCAAAGGGTGCAATAAAACATGTACTGGTGACAATTTCACACTCACACGCATAGAAATATGCACAGACATAAACAGAAAGACCATGATGACAAATTACAGAGCTGACCATCATTGTAGATGTGCTGACCTCCTTTCATACAATATCATGTCATGACAAAAAAAAAATGTCAAGAAGAATTTTGGGCTGAATCCACAGAGTGATAGCCTGTGGATTTACTTTTGATATGAAAAATAAGAGACGAAATGATTAAAGTAAAACCACTTAACTTTATGGGCTGGGCAACTGTAGGACAAACAAAGTGATCACACCTTGTTCTGAATCTAAATTGAACTTTTGGGTACATGCAGACAGGGATTATATCATTAGTCACACACCCTCGGGCATAACAGTTTAACTGATGATGATGATGTAACAAACCAAAACCGTTTGAGAGTGTTTAGTAGTCATCCATAATGACAACATTTTTTTTTTTAAATATTTTGTTCCTTAGCTTATGAAATTAATTCTTTAGGAAAAGGTCTTACTATTGTTGTAGTAGATTAAAAGAGTAATTGTACTCAGTGAGTAGACAGCGTGGGATGGTATTCAGACACAGCTGTGGTGGCGAGGCCATGGGGGTCAAAGGCCACCAAGAGTGCAGAGGGATGTGAAATCTACTGTACTGTCTAATATTGCTCTATCAGCAACGCCAAGAGAATTAATCTGCAAACTTTCATCACTGCAACATCCACAGAAGAGTGGTAATTTACTGGAAAGTCATAACACAGGAGAATAATTTCTTTTTGATTTATCTGCAAACTGTTCAGATTCAGAGGATTACATCCTCTCTTTTTCCCGTGTTATCTCTTGCAAAACAATTACAGGAATCACAGGGACTTTTGTCTTGCTAACTGTATGAATGAAAAGTGAAACAATGAGATAATACAATCCGGTCCAAGGTCAGATACTCTCTGTATTTTGCAAACATAAGATTTATATGAAGCAGTAGAACTAGTGATCCATATGTTCTCTCCATGGTGAATGTACAGTGTAATGTTATAGATGTTGTACTAAAGTCTTACTTCCTTTATTAGCTGCTCTGTACTCTTGAGTGATCTTTAACCTTCTCTACACAGCTCTGGTTTACTCCTTGGAGACAGTCCCTGAGAGCTGGGACCAAACAGGGGGAATCATGGGGGTTAAAGGTCAGAGGTTACTGATGCAGAAACAAGGGTCAGTGAGGGAGTGGCTGGGGTGGTAAACCTTTGACATCACAGTCACAGGATTGTGGACTCCAAGTCTTTAACCACCGATCAAGTTAAAATTACTCACTGTATATTTGCATCTTTAGTTTATTACATGTTAATATACAACTAGTTTTGTAATTATTCAATGAACCCGCGGAGAGGCCTAGTTCGTAGTGTCTGATGTTCTGTCAAGTGCACCATAGCATAGATAATGAGGGTCACCGAGCCAAACTGAATTGGAATTTTTTGTTGCAGACAATTAACAGGTACAGCACAGGTGTAACTAGTAGCATTAATTATTATTTTGATGATAATAATTACACCTATGATTTTCCTACAATGAAAAAATCCTATGCAGTACTCATGCTGAATTGTCTTACAGTTGTAGTCTACAGAGTGAGTGGCGATTTCCTCATTACATTAGTCTGATTTTGTACCCCTGTTAGTTTTTTATCTGTGGGCGTGGTTTGATTTCACCCCAACTAAAAGGTGTTTTTCACAGCACTCATTTTGACTCATCATAATTCAAAAAGCACAGGTGAATGTAATATTGTTAATAATTGTTTCCATTAAGTGTGTCAGTAAGCTAGGCCAGTGAGTGAGAACAAAACCTAGACTCAGGAATTGACACATGTAAATGGAATGCAGCCATTAATTTATGTTATTCATTACACTTGTGCTTTCCTGCCTTATTTCAGTCAACACTAAGGCTGGACTACCCTTCACATAAGTTAGTGTATTTTACAAAGACCAGGAATGCATATTGGTAAGAAATGTATTGAAAAGGTAATTTGCTAATCAAATAGGCAAGTATGCATTACCAGATGTCTTGATATTGGAAAATAACAATAATGCAAAGTGCCTAATAATGTACTCTGTTATTTTGTTCTGTCATAATTAATTTTAACTACAAAAGGACACACTTACCAAAGAAATGCTGTGTTTAATTTGAAGCAATGTTTAATTAAACCAAGGCAAATAATTAATCTAATGAAGAAGAAATGGCAAACACTGTATGTTACTCCATCTCCATGTGTTTTTAGCAGAGTTGTGGACTAAAGTTTAAAAGATAGCTAGCTAACTCAAGCTGTTAGCTAACACATGTCCTGTTCCCACTCTGAGTCAGACATTTTTTCAATTTCTTTTAGTATTTTTTCACAAGGATCAAGCATTTGATAAAACTCTGTAATCATAACGTGATGACAAACAGGCGTGTTAAGAGAGGGTGGGGTAGCTAACATTTTGGCTAATGTAGCTAGCAACTGTCAGCATGGCCTGTGGTTTATCTGTCTATCAACTTGAATCCAAAATCTGAGGCGTGGGCAACAGTCCAAAGGCTAATATTTATGGCCTTGCCTCATATTGTTGTTGGACCAGCAGGCTGTTGGGTGAGGCTTTGAAGGCCCAGAGGTTGAAGAGAGCTGAACAGTCCCAAGAGGGGAAGTGAATGTACATTAAAAAATGGTTATTGGCTCAGATTTGAGCACTGACTCAACTACAAGTGAGCATGTTTTTTCCAGATAAGGGCCATTATTTTCCCCCCAAACATAATTGAAAAATACAACCATATGAAGTCTGAAGGATGTTGGCTGTTCCAGCAACTCTAGATGAGAACATAATACATCAACAACTGGATGAAAAGGACAGATAACAAATGTTGACCCACATGTTTAGTTGCTTTGAAGTGTGGCAATTTTCAGGCCAAATGAAAATAGAGAAACACTTAGCTAAAGGACAATGGAGATGATGGCAGACCTGTTCATGTTTCCTACAGTCTGGTTGAGTGACTTTCATTCTCTCGCTGTGCAGATGAACAGTGTGGCTGAGTGGCTGGTCACAAAAAAAGGAACTATTTACTTATTCACACAGAGCGAGATGGGCACATATGGAGGCAGATAATGGATTCTAGGATAAAGACAGCCAGTGGCCGAGCAGTGGTCATGATGGTTTATGGGTGTTTGAACAGCCAAAAGATCTAAGGCTGGCAATGATGTAGGAATACTTTATTGCTTTATCTTTAATATTCTAATTGACTCTCTTTAATTAATATGTAAGTTGTCTCATTTTAATTCTATTTTTACTATTTGTAAAGCAATATTAATAATAGACCTTGATATGGTACTGTTATTGTTATTGTTAAACGCAGGGAGACAAAAATATGTAGTGACATAACCGGCATTCAGACATCCCAGCTTATATGCAGTGTGTGCATGCCTGTTTTTTTGGCATGGCCTTGGTTTGGAGCAAATCCCCTTTGTGTGATACACAATGCTGAAACCAACTAGCTCATAATTAGCAGTGCCTAGCAAAGACCTGCCCAGTGCACCTGGCGAAATGGGAGTGGAAGAGGGAGTACTGGATGAATGGCTATATGGGCATCAAGTAAATGTGCAGCACATTGCAATGAGTCTGATTCTTACACTTGCACAATAAGTTTGTGTTTTTTTACATACTCATGTTAAAAACATTCAACAGCATGTCCTGTCACAAATGGTCTTGTTCACTCATTTAAAATCTGCTCTGACAGCGTGAGACTGGAGCATAACACCACACAGCAGACTTTAACATTGCTGTCAGTTGTAATAAGTACCCTTACCTTATCTGCTATTTTTATGGGAGCACCATGTTATTATGGCCCATGGAGCACTGTGGATGATGCACAATCTGCTCCCCTGTTTTTACACCCATGTCAAGCACCTGGTGGAAAATAAGCTAAGAGTTAACGTTGAAACTCAAACATGTCATTACAGTTCCTCATATAAGCCTCTCCTCTATACATCTCACTTTGATCAGTATAAATCAAACATGGCGTAATATATAGGGGGGAAATGCCATCTATGTTTCTCCACATGTAAGATCTGTGAGCATATGTGATCACTGAGTGGGAATACAAAGGATCCATTTCAACATGTTAACCCAGCTTTGGAGTTTAGGCCTCACCAAACAGCACTTCAAAGGAATTTCCATGTCAGTCAGGGATCAGGCTCCTGCATGTGAAAGACCAACTCTGTGCCCAGATCTGTGCCCCTGGACCCTACAGCTCTGATGTTCCACATAGTGGCTCCCTTCTCTACTTTGATGCCCACATTGTCACTGAGTCCTATGGAAGTAATCAGGCGTACTCTGTTTATGCTTGATCACAGCACCAGCCAGAGCTGGACATTATGACTGCCGTGTCTCATGTGTGACTCCTCTGCGGGTCACTGGAGATGACTGAGATCAGCCTGAGATACACAGAATTCACTGTGGGGTCTCCTGTGCAACAAGAACCAAAACAATGATGACGCCAAGTCGAAGCTGAGAGGGGAGTATTACATGGACAGAGCTGCTGTGAAGGTCTGTAATGTGTAGTCACTGCAGTTGTGACAAATACTATGTACTGACAAGCATTAGAGTGGGTAAAAATACAGAGAAGGAGCTCCAGTCAAATGCATTCAAAACATGACCAAACAGAATCATGATGAAAACCAAAAGAATGAACAAATGAGCAAATAAAATATTCTGTGCATTGGAATTAGGCCAGTGAGGAAAATTTAGGTTGAGCTTTTTGTTTCAAAACGTATTGCCTCCCTCCTCTCCTCCCTCCTCCTCCTATCCTTAACACCTCCCCATCTCCTCCTCCTCCTCCTTCTCCACACCACTTGCTCAGGTCACAGTTGGAGGACCATTAAGAATGCACTATAGTACATCCCCCAGCATGCTGAATGACGGAGGCGTTAAACAAGGGCTTTGCCATTATCATTCACATAAGTGTGTGTTTGTGTGTATGGCTGTGTGTGAGAGTGTTTGTGTGTGTGTACCAGGGGAGGGGTGATTGTTGGTCTGTTGCTGTAGCTGTATGTACCCTGCAAAGCCCTTGGGTCAATCAAAAATGAGTTCTTTCCATGTTCTTTTTGAGTTATGGTATAATTAACTGGTTCCTCTCTGTTGGTTTTCATTGGTCTCAATCCACAAACACAGCACCTCTTGTTAACTCTTTACACTCTCTGGGAACAGCAGGCAGGTGTGACCAGGAACAACAGGATGACAGGGTTCAACACCTCTGCTCCCCGCTGACTTCCTCTCACACCCCAGCTCCATATTCAACCACACCCAGAGCAAGAGAGACAAACCTCACTGTGTCTGCCAATGTACAATACTGTATATGTGTAAGTGTGTGTGCTGTGTGTTTGTCTCTGTGTGCTCCTCTGGTTTTAACCCCTGAATACCTTCACTGGGTTCATCCATTTAACTGTGGAAGTGCTCATCTACTCAGACAATTGTAGTTAACCCCAAACAGTCGCTGATAACCTATGAGCCTAACCTGTGACCTTTGACCTTAACCTCAGGGCTCCTCAAACAAGACATTGGCCTCTAGGGATACAACTCACATATCTTAATGGGTTTCTTTTTTCTTTCTCTGTTTTGCTTTCTCCTTCTGTATCTCTCTCTCTCTCTCTCTTCTCTTATATCTTGTTTTCTGTCTCTCTCTCTCTCTGGTTGGTGTGCAGGGCCAGCCCAAGATAATCCTGCGAGTCTGTTTCCTTTAGAGGCCATCCTGAGTTTTCATAACACGGAGCCAGAGGCTGCTGTGGTGTACACGTGAGGTAAAACAGTAACGTATAGATCTGTTTATCTAACACTCTCCGGGCTGGACAATACGTCTCCTGTGTATGGTGTTTTATGGCAGATACTCAGAGTCTCTCATTCTTATAAAGCACTACATCATTTATTGATAAAAATGGATTTGAACTTTTTTATTTTTTTCCATGCTCAAAATAAAACTTTGAAGGCTTGAACATCTGAAGGATAATTATAGTAATATTTTTCTTTTTGTCAACAAGTCCCTTAAACAAACCAAATAACAATGCATTAGTCCTTCCCACCTCTCACACTTGGCCCTCAGGCCCATTTGTTCCATCTTAAGATGTATATCTTTATAAATGAGTCAATATATTGTTTCCCTTTTTCTAAAAGGCAAAGTCATTTCTGAGAAAAGCTGGAAACTGTAGTCTTTAGAAAGTATTACTCAAGTAAGAGTAAATAGTGTGTTTGTTGGGGACCGTTTTGTGCCACAGACTAAGTGCACATGTGAGTATCCATGGCAGCGGGATGGTGTATGTGGAAATGATTAAAAATAAACTAGTTTTTGGACACTCCGTCTGTGGCACAGACAAATAAGATACATTACACAATACTTGTTAGTGGGATCAGTTCATTGTTGGTTTTAGTCTTTTCATGGGATTTGTCAGCAATAAAAAAAGATATAGAATACCACCAGACTAATTTTTTAATATCCACACCTGCCTCTGTAAAGTAACTTTTGGTTATTTATCATACAGAAACATGTGCATTCATATTCTATAAAGACAAAAAGAGAAACTGTGCACTGGTATGCACAAAATATGTAAGAACAGCAATATAAATAAAAATGCAATATTGTATATTGAACTATTGTATTGTATTTGCAATCATAGTCATTATCTGAAAGGATAAAATATACTGTCATTCTGTCCTGCAGAATCTGATCATTGGTCATTTTTTTTCTGTTTTTTTTTTCTTGCCATTGTCACCCTTTATGTTTACAATCCACTGCAGTCAGAATCATGTCAGGGATAAATAAGGGTGGGAATTGTATTCTGAGAGTTGTGTGTTTTGGTGTGTATTTAGTTGTCAAGGACAGAAAGGCCTTTACACTGACACCATGTTTGACCTTTGATTTGACATTCTGAAAATCTGAAGCACTCGCAAAGCAATGAAAGTATGGGGTGTGCAAACAGGTTCAGATTATAGTGTCAATTATGCAGACAGAAAATAGGGAGTGGGTTGAATAGCGTGTGGATATGTGATGAATTTGAATCAGCTATATGTCATAATGTGACTTATAGAAACACTTAAAACATAATAATGGAATAGTAAAATTCCGTGTGCATTGTTTTTTTCCACCCATCACTCACTGCTGTTTAGGCTTTGCTCCAGCCTCTTGGTAAGTTCTTTAGATCCCCTTTAACAGGTTGAGTGGTTAATGAAAGCTTAAAGAGAGTGATAGGAGGTAATAGTGTGTAATAATACAAATTAGTGGTGATTGCAGAGCTTCTAAAGTGGAATATCTGTGTGAGTAAACAGAGGCCATGGTTCTTTTCAATGAGCTCAGCCAGAGTGCTCTCTCTTTCTCACAGCACAGCCTAGCAACAGCCTGTCCTTCCATTTTACTGGGTTTTGACCAAATAACTCAGCTGGCCATCGCAACTCTGCATTGGTCACTCATCCTTTTGTTCCCGCTCTTTTCTCCCTCTGCCAAACATGCCAAATCTCCATGTGTCAGAGCGAGAGAGGAAGGAAGGGAGAGAGGATTTGCACGTGATTTCCAGAGAGTAGAATAAACCCCATGCTGTCTTCCCATTTATTTGACCCACATTAAGTCATTTCTCTCTTATTCTTTGCCTCTCCATTAATGGCTTTGAGATCAGCTTGTCTTTTTAGAAGTGACGTTAACTGCTGCCGACAATGGCTGTTTTTGTCACATTTAAGATCACCAGATGAGACCAGTGGGTCCTCGTGTCAGAGACAACTTCATACGCTCAGCAGTACTTGAATAAATAGTTCAACATCTTAGGAAATTTGCTTTAAATGAGAAGATCATTGCTATTCTTGTCTGCCTCTCTGTGAGCTTAGCTTAGCATAAAGACTGTAAACAGGGGGAAACAGCTAGCCTAGCTCTGTCCAAAGGTAACAAAATCTGCCTACCAGCACCTCTAAGGCACATTGAATAACATTTTAGGTCTTGATTTTTTTGATATGTAAAACTAACATGTGAAATGACAGTGTGTGGTTTTACTGGGGTTTATGTGATATTTCTTGGCATGTTTATAGTCTTTACACTAAGTTAAACTAACTGATTGACAGCTGTACAGACAGACATATGTGGTTGATCTTCTCAACTAACTCTCTGAAAAAAGCAATAAGGCATTTCCCACAATGTCAAACTATTTCTTAAAACTATCCCACATCTTACATGCCACTCATTAATTCCTGCCCCCACTATGACGTGTGACCCACACATCCAGTCATTCACACAGAAGCTCCGGCCTCCAAAGGTTCCCCCACAACACAAGAAACTGGGCCTTGGGCTCAGGGTTTCTGGGCCCCAAGGGTGCCTTGTTTTACCAACAGCTCCAGTAATGCAGCAAAAGAAGGGCGCATTATTATGCAACAGTTTAGTGTGGATGAATAGGTTTCAGTACAGGCCCAGTGAATACCAGTGAAAATGATGGGAAGAGAGTAGCAGCCAGGTTAATCCCAGAGGGAGTCCCCTTGGGGCCTGGCCCTCATAACTCGTCCGTGTTTTCCTTTCAGCCTTAAACGTGTTGGCTGAATGTCTATCTGAGCCGGAGAAGGGACAGAAAGGAGGAGGCTGGGTTCTGTGGGTCCAGCAGCAGAGCAGAGTGGTTAATCCCTGAAGCCCCACTGCAAGGGCCAGCCAAAACTGTTGGGGTGTCACCCCCCCCAATTTTCCTACTTTGCTAACCTCTCTCCTGCTAATCTTCTCTTCACGTCTCCTCTCCTCTCCCCTCCTCTCCTCTCCTCTCCTCTCCCAGCATGGCTGGCCTCAGGCACTGTCTCTCTGTGGGTGACATCACTGGTTGGCACAAAGAAGCAGGGGGAGAATAATTAGGTTTAGATGGCCGAAGTAACTGTGTGTGTGTGTGTGTGTGTGTGTGTGTGTGTGTGTATGTGTGTACGTGCATTGTGAGTGTGTGTGGTTGGTGATGTAGAAGGGAATTTGCAAGGCTATACTCAACACGAAGCATGTAGATGTTACAATCATTACTCAAATGGAAACCAGGGGAAGTGATGCAGTTTATCTGAATGCTTTTATCGCCAGGTTTTATGCAAAGTAGGTCAAATAAATAATGCTGTTTATATTTAATGAGCAAAATTCAGTGTTCAAGCAACAAAATGCGATCAATCTGGTCCACACTAGAACCTAGAGTTTTGCGACAAAATGAAAAAACGAATACAGCCAAAGAGACATGAAATGAAGAATGTGTGGTTGGGTTTGGAGTTAACTGTGATGGTGGGGGAGGAAGAGCAGGAGGCCCTACTTTAATAACACACTATAGACTCCATACATGACCACCCCAGCAAAGCCCATCCGTTCACTGCTGTTCGTGCTATATACACAGCCTACTTAGAGACAAGCCTTTGTCTGTACGATGCGCCTTGTCAACCTCTATTTAGTGGCTTCTTTTACAACAGGCCCAGCCCTTTGAATATTAACTGTGTGATCACTCTTGCCACACAAGCAGCCACTCAGGACCCCCTATGAGCACAGCCCAGCTCCCCTGCGCTCTGCACCAGGGCTTTGTGCCCAACCACAGCTTGGTATACAGACTCTTGTGGTCTCTCATCAGCCAGTTAGGGAAAATTTTAGTTTCCATTGCTTCGCTGACATCATTTATGAAGAGCTTGATTAATTTCACATATGAGGAGAGTTTAAACGAGGGATCAAGTACAAGAGATTTCACTAAAAAGAGACAAAGAGATGCAAGGACAGCAGGGGAAGAAAAGGACTGATTCGTCTATGTCGCTGTATGTCACTGTGTCATTGTGAGCCTCTAGTGGAGTGCGACTGTAGTTCTGACTAGTGTAATGACCGTAGCAGCTGGGGCAGGAAGGCGACTGAGGGTGGGAGAGTCTGGACTGGTGTTTTTGCAGGCCAATAATCCTCTTTATTGAGTCTCAGGAAATCCTAATTGGAGTCGGAAGTGGCTCTAGTGGCCAGATGTGCAAAGACAAACAGAGTCGACCGAACCCCCAGGGACAACTGACCACAAGCACCTTATCCTCCATTCCACCCTGCTGAGTTTAATTTAAAGACACACATACACACACGCACACACACACACACACACACACACACACACACACACACACACACACACACACACACACACACACACACACACACAGCGCACAAATAACTGACCACAAGCACCTCCACTAGCATCCCCTACATCTAGCTTGGGAAATTCAACTTTATCACGACCCAACAGACACACACATGTGCACACATGCATCCAATACTAAAAATGTTGTGACAGCAGACAGCTTGGTAAACACAGCAAGGCGTCACCTGTGTACTTAGGACAGTCTATGAAAACAAAGTGCGATACGGGGCTCAGTGCAGCCTCTTGTCTGCTCTCTCAATCGATTCAGGTCAGAGAAGCTGTTGCTAATACTGCTGTAAAAACACATAGTGGAAATTCTTAAACAATCAGCCTGTTCTGACAAAGAAATGAAAACTCAGAAAAAGTGAAAATTTCCACAGATAGCACATACTGTGTTTTATTTCTCCACAAAGTTTGACTCACAACCCTCTGATCTTTTTGTCTCCATGTTTGTATCATCATCCAGTGACCTGTCTGTGGACCCCTAAAGTAGCAGTGTGTGCAAGCCTCTCTTTGAGTCTTCTATTATCATGTATAACATATGTCTGTATGTGTGGGAGTGGATATACTCTCATGTGTGGGGTAGACATGTATAAGTTAGTGCGAGTGCACATGTGTGTTTGTGTGTGAGAGAATTTTTGGAAAAACAGGGCACGACGCTGAGAGTGTGTCTGTGTTGTCTGTGTCTTTCTGTCTCTCCTTATCAGGCCGGCGGTCAGACCAAAGCCAGAGATCCTTGTCAGACTGTTCTGGATATCTGCACGTGATCTGAGTGCAGCTGGAAAACCAAGAGCGATCTGAGGAAGCTGGGTTTGATTAGGAATACCTCCCCAGACCTACTGTCCCAGTCTGGGATCAGACCCAGGTGTGGGTGCATGTCTATACATGTGTTTAATACCCCCGCAGAGTCACAGTCACACTGACCTATTTACTCCACCATGGAAATGGCCAAGACCCAGGAGGCAAACCAGTCTCACCAGAGGCAGAATAACACTAAGCTCCCATGCGGTTATATCAATAGTTTCACATGGAATAGTTTTACAGCCACTTTTCCACGCTATATAAATGGGGCATCTGGGCAAAAAATCTATTGTATTGATTTCTTTATATCCGGATTCATTTCTGCAGTGTGAAAAGCCAATTGCAGCAGAGGTCACTGTATAGAATTTGATCACCATAGCAAAAGTACTAGTGTAAAACAAATACTGTTTTTGTGTGTTTCTGTCTGTGTGTGTATGTGAGCACCAATGATAATGCGTGTGTAAGTTAGGGGAGGAGGGAGCTAATAGCCTTCACCTTTACGTAACCCTTCTTGGACTTCAAAGCAAGATTAAGAAGGAGAGATGGCAAAGGGCTGGAACACTTGCTGCATGGCTCCAACCAACCCACCAAACTGAGCACCCTGAGCCTCTAAAGGGTTATTGGCATTGGGGGGGGGGGCATGTGTTAATTCTTATTTCTCCATTTGAAGGTTCTTCAAGGCATCGGACAAATGCCAAACTTATGATGCACCAATTTTGAGATATTCTCCTGAATGCTTGATCAAGAAAAAAAATACTAACTTCTCACCAACATACGTCTGAGCAGCACAATCTAACTTGAATGCACGGATCCCCTCTCACACTCACACATACCGACACACAAATCTTACACATGAACACTCTCATGCACATTCATTCACTGAAGAATGGGCCGAGTGAAGCACAGGCTCTGAAGCCCACTGTTATGCAAAAGGGGGGACCAGCTGGGAGTGGGCCTGTAAACACATCACAGACTGTTTTGTCTCCTTGCAATTTAACTGTCATGGTGAAATAAGTGAGGGATGCCAAGTTAAGTCCTCCCTATCCATTAATCACTGTCGTAATGTCCATGTTGTATGAATGCTGGCATAATATGTGGGATTGTGCAGGGTTGTTCAGGCCCTTTACGGACTATAAAGCTGCCATCTCTCAACAGTGGCATTTCCTTGTATTCTTAGAAGTGCACTGTACTCAGAGAAGTGGGTGACTGAGTAGAAAGCGAAGTTTCCTGAGAGAGGTTTATTCTGGCACGGGTACACTATAACATGCCCTGCTGCACAGGCACAACAATAGCCAGATCTTTTGGGTTGTAACCCCCTAATTACTGCAGCCCAAGAAGTGATGACGACTGGCTGTCATCGTGGCCTCTGAAAGCGGCTACCTGAGCCGGACCCGGGAGCACCAGGTGACATGGGCCAGGAGCGCTCCAGCACCTTGGATGAAAGGTCGGTGTTATGGGTCTACATCCCAGCACCTGGGTCATTTCAGCACCCTAGAGGGACTTCTAGCCTCTTGGCTTTCACCTGTGCCCCATTCTTGGTTGAGGGAGGAGATGTGGACATCATTTCCCATGTATGATAACCATCTGCTCCCTCTCTCAGGTTCACAATAGCATCCTCTTCTTAGCCTGATCAAGGCCTTCTGCACCAATTACAGATCAGAGTTCTGCCCACTATGATGATTAGCCTGAAATAGAGACTTATCAAGTTGTCAATACAACTCCTGACTGCAAGCTTTCCTGTACAATCTTATCTGGACTTGACAAACATTATTGTAAAAACACTGTATGAGATATTAAGGCCATTAATTCCTCTTAGAGATTAAAGAAATAAGAAGAGGAGGAAAGTGGAATTAATATCGAGCGCACTCCCACCTGAAAACCCTAAATCCGCCCATGGGAAAACTGGGAGGACACAATAAAGGCATATCAGCGTGCGGGAGCGCGCCTGCGCGTCCCTGCTGAACTGTGTGGAAGTTTCCCTGCAAGTTGAGAAAGACAAGAGGACTGCTGCGAGCGGAGCAGCACAAGATACCAGGAAAACAAGAGATACAGCGAACATACACACACACAAAAAAAAGTTATTGAAGCGAGTTTTTTTTCCCCCTGAAATCAAAGCGGTGGCTCTTGTTGGTGTTTGTGGAGTTACCTCACGGGAGAAGAGCAGTCATCAGCGCCAGGTAAGTGAAGTAACTTGATTGAATTGTCCTGATTTTGCCTACGAGAAGACTGTTTTTGGTCAATAGAAATTTAGGTAATTTTTTAATGTTAGGCAAAAACGGATAAACTACCGGGTTAGCAGAACCAGTTTTGTCATCTTAAACAAACGTCAACATGAATGTGCTATAAAGTTTCTTCAGTCTCATTGAAAAAGTCAAAGCTGGTGTTAATTTAGCGTTTTGTATTTATTTGATCACACACTTTTCCAGTTATTCTTCCACGAGCTCTTGAACTATGCGAGTTGACAAATGAGTTTTCGCTTGTAAAGATACACATCTCATGAAATGATGGAGGCTGAGATCACCACCGAGAGTGTTTTTGCAGCGCGCTCCTGCGGCGTTTGGTGGAACAGCTGAGCAATGAAGCGCATCCCTCCAGTTTCCCAAGAGTTGTGATTCATGTTAAGAATGCAGGAGCACGAGAGGATGTGTTTTTGGTTAAAAGCAAAGCCATGTCATGATTAAAGACTGTCCCTTGAACCAGACACCTGAAACCGCTGAGTCATTCTTAATTGCATTACTAATCCTACTTAAAAACTTGCTGGTGCAAGTGTGTGCAACTGACTTTCAGATGCTAATCTCCCATAACGTGGAAAGAATATCGTGATGATCATGATGTCTGGGGCAGACCCTTCACTTTGCAGCATTGTGGTTAACTGTGCATCTAAGCGTTGCCTGAGTGTTGTCTCAATATATTCTAATTAGAAGGGAGAGGGAGTGTGGTGGAGGTGTGTGTGCATGCAGTGAGGTGAAACTGAACAGGATGGGACAAGCTGTTCAAACAGCCTACAGATGGGGGGGGGGGGGGGGGGGGGGCATCTTGCTCAGCCAGTACTTTCCCAAAAACGCCTTGAACTTCCAAAGAAAGTTGAAGCAGAGGTTACATTTTTAGCTCTAACTACTTGTTAGATCAGTCAGTGCACTGGAACCGTGCTAATGAAAGGAGAAGTAAGGCCAGGTGTTGGTTTAGGTGAGGTCATTGGCCTCAGTTCAAACTGCCTGAGTTACTAAATGTGGCAAAGCTTCAGGAGAGCAGTGATTTCCTGTCTCTCTCTGTGCTCAGCATTGTCTGAGATAAGTTTTTTTTTTTCAAAAGTTGTTGTCTTGTTTCCTAGACTGGAATTACTGATGGACCTTTGAACTAGAGCTGAGTGGAACGTGGAAAAGATATTGACTGACTGAGCAGAGACTGCTCATCCACTATCACCCCACCGACCCCCCCACCCCTCTCTAGCACCCAGGCCGCCTATATGCTCATCAACCTGACGGTGGCCATCAAGGAAACTCGTGCCTTTCATGGAACACAGCCTGCCCACCCCACCGCTGCCCCTGAAGCTGTGGAAGTGACGGCCATGGATTCACGTCCGGTGCTGGTCACCCCTCCACCGCCTCCCCTAGCACCTCCACCACCTCCGCCTCCACCTCCCCCTCCCCCGCCTCCACCTGCATCCTCCTCTTCCTCCTCCTCGCCATTTAGCCGGGCGGACAGTGCCCGTCGAAGCCGGCTGAGGAAGCTGAACTGGGAGCGTATCCCCAAAGAGAAGGTGGAGGGGAGGAACAGTGTGTGGAGCGGGGCGGCCCCGGGCGAGGACGAGTTCCCCATTGACCTCCATTCTCTGGATGAGCTGTTTGGTCAGAAGGACAGTAAGCCTCAGGACAGAACCAGCACCCTGAGACGCCGGTCTACTCTGCTGCGCAGCAGATCCCCCCAGGACAGCTCAGAGGAGGTCAGATCATGGGGATGGCACTGGTATTTTTCAGTAATGTATAAAGATAGTGAGATTTCTTGCATGTTTCTTCCTCTTATTAGTATCGTTTGCCTCTTCACAGATCTCCCTATTGGACTCCAAACGCAGTATGAACATTGGAATATTTCTCCGCCAGTTCAAGATGTAAGCGTCCTCATTCCTTACTAGAGCTGAAAGACAAGTCGTTTTATCAATTAGTGGAGCAACAGAAAATATTCTTCTCAAATATGAAGATGTTCTATTTTTTCTGTTTTATGTAATTGTAAATTAAATATCTATGGGTTTTGGTTTGTTGACGAGAGACTGGACATGGACACTTGACCAACTTTAAGCCTTTTTGCCTGCATTTGCCGGAGGTCACCATCAGTCAAAACTGAAAGTAGTTCTAAGTGCAGAAAACACACGCATGTACAACTGTGCCCAGGGGAGCAGTACTTCACTTGAGACTAAACTGGAGTGTGTGGCCATATGTCAAACATGGATGGGTGTGAAGTCTCATCAGGAGAGAGGGAGTATATGGAGTATATTGCACAGGACAGGTGCAGGGGAGGGCACCCTGAGGAGCTGGACTGGGGGGGGGTGTAAGTGGCCGGGTATAGCCTTAGGAGTCAGAGTTGACACCTGCTTGACACCCCCTTAAGAAGTGTCTAATGTTGAAGCACCCCCCCTTCCCTACAGAGAGAGACCCCACTGGTGGCCTGTCATATTCAGCCATCCCCCTAAATCCTCTTTAGCATGTTTGCCTTGCTCAAACGAAGCAGCAGGAAGAGGGCTGTTTCATAATCATTAAGCGGTAGAAAAAGACTAGACTAATAAAGGGAGAGAAAAAGTGCTGAGTTGCTATATTGTCATGCCTCCACGTGTGCAACTCTCAATTGAAGGGCACTTTTTTTTTTCTAAACTAGATTTGTCAAGACTTGTAAGGAAAGCCATTATGTGAAAAGAGTCTCTCCTGTACACAAACATTTGTCTTGTTGTGAGCTTATTTGCCCTCTGTTTTGAATTGAGGCAGAGCTACTGTTCAAATCTGGGTGTAGTTTAAAGAAAATATGGTTTTATATTGACATGAGTGTCTGAGTAACCATTTCAATGTCTTTTTTTTATCATGTGACAGTTCTATTTATAGGCTGTTTCACTCAGCATTGTGTTTTCAATAGAACTAGTTCGGGACAAATAACAAAGAGTGTTTAACCACTTATGAAAATGACCGTGGAAGTGTTCACAGGTAAATCCTGAACTGTTGTTGTCGAAGAGTTAGATGTGGATGTGAACGTTGAGCAGTGAATGAGGAGAATTTGTAAAGACTACACACAGTGGCATGCACATAATGGAGTATGAGCGTGTGTGATGGGCTGTAAGATGAGGGGGAGGGGAGAGTATAATGGAAAACTGCTGGAATAGAGGACAGATGTGTCACTCGGTGGAAGTAAGTCAGAGGTCAAACAGTCAGTCAGCTCAGTTTCTGCGTCTTTCACCTTGACATCCCAAGGCCTCTCAGACGTCTTCTTTGCATGTCTGCCTTTTATTTGCCTAGTGGATACGCCACTTTGCGTCGCCAATGTGGCGTCAACCAACCCTCCTTCCCCGACACTTTGACTGATAAGAATAGGATTAGTCTGAATATTGTGTGAACAAGGCAAAACAAAGGGCTGATACTGCTCATAACATGAGTTTTCTCTGAGGTTGTCATGCCTTTACTCAGGCTGAAAACCCCATCGCATGTTAACAATGATGTCATACTAAAAATGTGCATATTGTCATTTTTCCGCAGGCCTGCTAAAGAGATAGTTGAGGATATCAGGCAGGGTGCTGGGGACCGTTACGGAGCGGAGAAGCTCACAGAGCTGTGCAAATTGCTGCCTGACAATGAGGAGGTATTGTGCCTTTTTTTTTTTTTTTTTTTTTTGGCATACAGATGCAATAGTGACAACCCCCTCTCTTCCCCTCCCTCCTCTCTCACTCATCTGGCTCTGGTTAGGATGATCAAAAGTTTACCATTACACTTTGTCGTATGATGTGGTCTGTTTCCAGTGCTGAAAGATATTAGAATTGACTGTTAACAGCATGTTGGTTTTAGTATACTAGTTTTTGTTTTTAATTGAAGCTGCTGTCCAGATTTTACTCTGCATCTGTTCTCTCTCAGGAGTCTCGCCTGAGGAGGTTCAGTGGGGAGCGGAGCTGGCTGGGAGAGCCTGATCTTTTCATGCTGCTGTTGGTGGAAATCCCCAGGTACACCCCACCTTAGCCCTAGATTGGATAAAATTACCAAAAATATTCCCAGCACCAGAACTTTCCATTTGATTCTTTGTTTTTTTTTTTTTTAGCTTCAAAAACTCCTTTTTTTCTGTTTATTTTTACTTTTCCTCCTCACATGCTTCACTTTGTGATGACATCTGCTTGTTTAACTGATGATTGATAGGGAGTGTCTTTTTTGTCTCCATCATCAGTCACCCCTGTCCATTCATCCACCCGTCCTTCTCTTTCCTCTTCCATTAGTTTTCGGCTTCGTCTGGATGCCATGATCCTGCAACAGGAGTTTGACCCTGCTGTGACCTCTCTGTGTGTGGCAGCCAGATGCCTGAGGGAGGCAGCCAGAGGTAAAGTAACAGCAGGGAGTTGTGTACAACACCACTATAAAGATAAAGACCCATTTAGTGTGGTGACATTTGGATCCAGAATGCAAATATAACATGGTTGGAATTCAGAATGAATCACTGATTTAGGAGAAGGTTACATTTTTTTTTTTTTTAATTTTATTTTATCAGTCAACATGAGTGTCTCTTGTGCTCTTCAAGTCAAAGTTGCTGACTCATTTTAAAACTTTGAAGTCAGTTGCAGACACATTCATATTCATAATGCCTCAACCTTGAGGCACAATATTGAATCTGACTTTTACCCTTGTAGAACTGCTGAGCTGTCCTGAGTTACACTCCATCCTTCGTTTGGTGCTGAAAGCTGGGAACTATATGAATGCTGTAAGTGCTTCTTTATTTTATTTGTTTTATGTTCTTTTCTTCAGCCTGACAAAGCAGAGCCAGTCCCTTTTTTTTTTTTATCTGTTTACAATACAGCAGTCACTAGGGGTCTGGGTGTGTGTTCAGGGGCGTCACTCTGACTATGCACCTGGGTTTTGTATCATTGTTTGTTTAAAGTTGTCACATGTTGTGTGTGTGTGTGTGTTATTCTAACCTTGTACGTGGCTTCTCAGGGTGGATATGCAGGGAATGCTGCTGGTTTCCGAATTTCGTCGCTTCTCAAACTGGCTGACACCAAAGCCAACAAGCCGGGCATGAATCTTCTGCATTTTGTAGCTATGGTAAGAACTGAAATTTAGATGCAATACAGGCTGAGTAAAAAATATATTAAAATATACAGATAAAAAATCAAATAAAGTTTAGGAAAATGCAATGGGGGGAAAAAGCTTATAACATGACAGACAACTCCTTTTTAAAAATATGAGCACTAGTACTGCTTATGAAGAGGATTTGTATCGTGTGTAAAAGTATTTGTTAAAAACTGTTCATTAAAAGTAAACAGGTGTTAATATTGCTAGCTTTTGGGGGAATTAGTTCTAGCAGTTTTTGCAAGAAACAGCTCTGACCACAAACAACAGTATAGCTGCACCAGACCCTCAATCCAGACTGCTCCACAGAGCATATGATTTAGTCAACATTAGCAAATGATGTGTTGCTTCTTTACAAACAATAGCTGGATAATCAGTTGTGTTTGTCTCCACAGGAAGCTGTGAAAAAGGACCAGAGTTTACTGTCATTTCCCAGCCAACTAGGCCATGTTGGCCCCGCCTCCAGGTCAGTCTCTTCCCAAAACTCAGATCCCATCAGATCTACAGGGACTGAGTCTGAGGGAATATACTAGCTCTGCTCAATAACGTCAAAAAACAAACTGCTGCTAAAACAGTCGTAATGTAAATCTATTGCATTCTTGTATGAGAGCGAGGCACCCAGCTGTTAGCAACAGCTGGGTGCCTGTGTGAAAGTGGGTCATGACAATATTGATACTCGAAGCCAATATTTGAGCTCTGCTGCAGAGTTTTGCACTGATTCTGGTACTTTCTTCTATGCTCTAGTAATCTGCAAGTGCTAAGGGATGACCATCCTCATTCTGCTTTCTAAAGTAAAACATATCTTGCGTGCTACTGCAGTCTCTCTTGGTGCATATAAACTGACAGAACTCGAGTCCAAGTCAATTGAAAAAATTGAGTTACTGCATACTTTTGATTGGATTTCCAGTTTTTGGTTGCAAGAGTTTTCTCAAGACATGTTATACCGCTATTTCTGTACAGTAATTAACATGACTTTGTATTACATGTCTGCTCATTCCCTGCAGGTTGTGTGAGGAATCTGTGTTGGAGGATTTATCCAAGTTGAAAAGCAGAGTGGCTGCCCTCAAGGCAAACACCCAGACTGAAGCAGAGATTCAGCAGCACACACAGCGATTCCTGGAGGTATACTATTTTAAATGTACTCCATCTTCAGCTCCAATTTTAACACACAGAATATCCAATAAAAAATTTTAGCATGTTTTTTTTTATTGAGGGTAATAAATAGGTCCATGTATACTAGATGTAGAAAAAATTTTAAAATATGTCTTTCCATGTGCAGTTGGCCGAGGAGCGTCTGAAGGAGGCAGAGGATGAGGTGGAGGGAATGAGGATGTCGAGTCAGGCTCTGGTGGAGTTCTTCTGTGAGGACGACAGCACTTTCAAACTTGAGGAGGCATGCAGGGTCTTCCATTTGTTTTGCCACCGCTTCCAAAAAGCTATCCAGGTAGGATCCAGAAATCAATGGTAAAGTTTTTCTGATCAAAAAGATAGACACAACGTTTTAGCTAATTTTAACAAATGTTCCTTTTTCTACAGGAGAATGCAGAGCGGGAGCTGAAGGAGCAGAAACGTCTGGAGCGCCAGCGTGAGATTGGGGAGAAGCGTCGCTCTTTGGCCATTTGTACTGGGCTGGACCTGGGACTGAGCCTTGCCAGAGAGCCTCACAGTCAGGAGAGCCAAGATGAACTGGAGAAACTCCTAGAGAAGAACCTCAGCTACACTTGGAGTCGTCGTAGCCTGAGAAGCTCTGACTCCCGCAGATACTCGCACCACCTCCATAACTCATCCATGCTAAAGAGCTTCCCTGTGCTTGGCAGCAGCCCAACGTCAACCAGCTATCACTCAAACAGCTCTTCTGACCTTGAAAACACCGCTGTACTTTGCAGCTCTCCAGAGACTGACGGCACATGTTCCCCCACTGACCAAGAACCTGTTCTGGGTAGAGGGAGCAGGGTTCAGCCCACCCAAACAACCAGACGGGGCGTGGAAGCTCTTCAGGACTCGCACATTGCCACATTTAGTAATTCTCAGCATGGACGTAGCTTCACAGTCAAACAACAAGGTCCTGAGAGCATTTCCTATTTGCTGCAGGGCCAACCCAAGGAAACTGGACTTGAAAAAGAAGTCGAGATTTCAAATGAGCACATGACTTCAATGAACACGGAGTCTTCACCCAGTTCCTGTCCTAGCTCTGCTGCTATAGATACTGATACAACTGCCCTATGTGTTAAATCCCAGACCTCTGCTCACAGACATAGGTTTGGCCTGCCAGTAACAGACAATAATCGCTCTCTTCAGAGAAAATCTAATGGCTCTTCTGTCAATGAGCCTGTACCTCAGTCTGTTCATACGAATGGAATACTTTCTCACAGCGACACTAGGGCTGGGCTGTTGAGTTACCAGAGGTCTGAGAGCCAATCACAATCATCTGTAAAAGCTCAAAATAAAGCCCAGTCACAGCCACAGATGAGAGAGACGCATGCTGTGATGCCTTTGCCTGATGCTGTTCTAACAAAGCAGACAGATACAGAAGTGGCATCCACACCTGTGGATGAGAACTGGATGCCCTCCAGTCTACCAGAGTTCAGCCAGTCGCAGCCAGAGGAGTACTCTGACTTGCCAAGTCCAGAGAAGGAGATTGCGAGGTCATACTCCCGTGTGGGTGAAACACTGGAGTGCCACACTTTGGTGAAAGGCCTCCGGTCCTATGACGCCTTGTCACCCCCAACCTCTCCACTCCCACGACCTGCACCGAGCCTCTGCTCCAAGTGGAGGAAAGAGAGGGAGATTGACCTTCGGGAGGGGGCAACTCCAGGGTCTCCTTCATCAAAGGAGGAGAGTCAAACCATGAAGATCCCTGTGCGTAGTGGAATAGGATCCAAAAGGGGACTTGTGTCACGTGCAGGACCTTCCAACAGCACAGGCATTCCCAGGGTCCGCTCCAAAACTGAGCCTTCAAATGGTGGCCCAGCCCCTACAAACCCACCCACTCCTAGTCGACTATCTACTCCTCGCAGCATGTCATTGCGCTCGTCTCCCATCACTCGGCCTGCCATCATTCAGGCAGAGGTGAAACGAAGCAATAGCACCCGAGAGAGGACTGTAAGTGAGTCACAGACTCCACGAAAGCCCACCCTCACCCACAGGACCTCAGACAGATCCCTACCAGACAAGGTTTCGGGCAGCACCCAACAAGCCTTCGTCAGAGGGAGCCCTCTCCGTGTGTCAAAACGACTTGCCCCAAACTCTGAGACTCAGGTTTCTTCCCAGGCCCGCACTGCCCACAGCCCATCCTCCGCCACAGCCAAGACGATACGTACGGCTGTCATATCTGCAGCCCGAACTAAAACTGCCAAGACCACAAGCACAAGCACCTCGCCCGCTAGCTCTAAAATCCCTACAGCATCACGGATACCTGGTCCCAAAATGCCTCGAGCTACAGCCCAGCCACTGTGGAGGTGATGGAAGTGAATAAGTGCCCGTATTGTGCAGTTTGTTAAATCTTTCATTGCCTTTTCTGTATGTCGGTCTAATATATGGGTATTCATGAATGGTGTGAGTTATCAGGTCTGAATCTGCTCTCCTTCAACTGTAGTTCATCTAAATTTAACTTTTAGGAAATGTGTATGTAGTTCTGAGTGCATAGGTTCTACATATGTGACACAGAGCTGCACTGGGAGCATCTGTGATACTTTATCTCCCCACTAGAAAAGTAGAATAGACTCTTTAAATCCTACCTCTTTTTACATTGGCTTGTGTCCGTTGCAGGCAATGGGACACTACAAAAAGACCCATTTTCATATGTAGAACAGTTTAACATACATTTCATGTTAGTGAAAAGGATTCCAACAAGTGAACACTATGTGGCTTTGTAAGATCTGTGATTTGGAGAACTGGTCAATCACTCTGGCATTAAAAAAAAAGGTGTTTTTTTTTTTTTTTTTTTAGGAAAATATCCAAATGTTTTGAAAACTGTGACCCTTCTGTGATCATTGAGTTCTCACACTTGGCTGTCTTACAGTGTGAACTTAACTCGGTACACTATTGAACTGTTCATCCTCTAGTTGAGTGGCCTCATGGCTCTGATGCACTTTACAAACTGAAGAAGAGGCTGTGCAGGGATGATTACTGTCATTTTGGTTTTATATCAAAAATATTCTATAACTTTATTGAATAGCATTGGTTGTTATTCACTGCATTATGTGGCTTTGTAAATAAGAGAAGATGAATAAAGATGGTGATTGTGAATAGGTGTTGTCCTGTCGATAAAAAGGCACTCATCAGTTGAATTAAAAAGTTCCAGTCTGTGTTACTGACATATTCTCAAACCTGTTCTTTAGCTCAATATTCAGAAAAGCACTTGCTTGGAGAGTTGTGACTTTCAAGGTCCCCATTCTTCTTCATCAACTACTGCACTTGCGTCTTGCTGTCTTCTGTGTCCTTGTCACCCTCATTGTTCTCTCTCCCTCTTCGTCTGAAGTCCCGCTTGCTGCATCTCTTGACACAGTCACCCCCAATCCTGTCGGTGGCTGTTGTCATGGAAATGCTACAGACGTCCCGGGGAATCTCCTGGCAAAATAGTGGGGTGCAAGGGTTGGGGTGGAGGGTGACTGTGGGTGTAGGGTCCCAGTGGGAATTCTCCCTTTTTATAGGCCGCAGTGACGCCAGAACCTCTTGGGAAAGGCAATAAACTGGTGCCTCTTTGTGTTCTTGAGTGTCCGGTTGTCGGTCACTGCTGGCCTCTTAACCTGGCTCAGTGTATAGAGGTGACATCATCAACGGGTCTCCAGGGGTGCAGGACTGAGTAGTCTAAAGTGATCCCCCTTTTTTTTTTTTTTTAGCTGCCTTCGTGTATTCTGCATTGATCTGAAAGCACTGGCGTAGTGAGAATAACGCCATGTCTGAAGGTGAATAAATTATATATGGGCTTTAAGACCAGTGCTGACCACTGAGGATGTCCAAAAAACGGGAGACAGAATTGTTTTATCTCCTGTTTCTATGTGTGGCCTGTATATACACACAGTGACTGCCACTGTGTGGCATTTAGTGGCAGGAATGTAGCAAGTTCAAGAGAAAGGGTAAGGCCAAAGTAGAAAGTCTGTAGGTGTCCATGCATTCAGACTACCCTTGAAACATTAACAAGCTGGTAAAATCCAAGACACACCTCCCTCATTTGCAGTGATATTGAGTAGATTTAGTGTTAGTTTAGAAGTCAGTAAGGTTCAGGGACACTTTTGAGTATTTGTTACAAGATATAATGTAGGTTTTTAAAGAGATATTTATTGTGGTAGAGGGGTCACTCTTATGGAAAAAAGTTAAAGTTAAAGTTGTCTGATATCTTTGCAGGAAATAAAGAAATAAAGTAAATACTGTGAGTTGCAGGGGAAATATCATGCCAAACACCATCCACGAATCAGGAAGTTTAACATGATCTTGATTAGAGGCAAAATAAAATCTGTGGATGACTGACATGACAAAACATTTTCTGTATATAGAAGCAATGGTAGTACACTGACTCAAGTACTGTACTTAAGTACAGTTTTGAGCTACATGTACTTTAGTTGAGAATTTACATTTTCTGTTACTTAAAAAAAAAGAAATTAAGTATTGATTTCAGTATCATATATTGTACCTTTTATCTCACTTTCATTTGACAGCTGTAGATTTGCAGATTAAGATTTTACATAGAAAATATTTGATGAGTAAAAAATGAAGCATTCTTACAGCTTTCCAACAGTGCATAAAGTAATTAACATAACCTGCACTTCAACCAGCTACAACAATAAAATGATCTTCCATGGTATTGCATGAGTAAGTCAAAAACAACACTCTGAAAGGGTGCGTTCTTTTGCAATACTTTACTATAGTTTAGTTTGTAATTACAATTTACTTCTAATTTCATATACTTCTACTTAATTACAATTATGAATGCAGGAGTTTTACTTGCAATAGGAGATTTTTATTTATCTATTTTTTTTTAACTTTTTTTTTAAGTATCACTGTAGGTTACTTTTATTTAAAGGAAAGCTCTCCACCACTGGGTAAATATTCACAGTTTAAACTGGCAGAGAAATTATAAAACTGACAGTTCTCTCACCACACTTGCAGTTTAAGCAAAAACCTAAAAACCTAAAAGCTGAGATTCTTGCAACTGTAATTGTCATACAGTACAAGTTAGGAAAATCACAGCAACGCAGAATAGCATAACAACGCCATCTGGTGTCAGACGAACGACAGTCTCAAAACGAAACTACAACTACCAGCTTGCATTGTTTCCGTACGTCGATTTTTACGTAATGGACAGCTCCCCGGATGCGGCTGTGATTGACTATACCAGGCAAAAAGAGATCGAAAGACAAGTGGCGGTAAGTCACAAAATCCTTCCAATTTCACGGTTACAGCAAATTACTACTTCTGAGACATACGTTAGAACACAATATAATTTTTAGAGTAAGTTCAGGGTGTTATTGGGTCAGGAACAGGCCTTTTTGAGAAGTGGCTTGCAATAAACTTTGAACTTGTTTGCTAACTAGCTAGGTTGTTAGCCACCTAATGCGCTAGTTCCTTAGCTTGGTGCTAGTTAGTAGGGGAACGCCTAGTATCATAAGTGAACAGTGCGAAATAATACATGCCAGATAATTGGCATCTCGTTTCCGTTTCGCTTGCTGTGTTTTGTTAGGGGGCCAGTGTTATACACTTTCCAGACGCTGTTAATTAGTGGACGACTGAATTTGTCGCTATCGTTAACCAATGTACCGTTACTTACGATGAGCTAACGTCGGCGGCGGTTAGCTCGTCTGCTAACTGGGTGAGAAGCTGGATTACTGTACAAACTGCTGTCGCAGAGTGACTAGCCGGTAATTTTACCCGTGTCTCCTCAGGTATAATAATCATTCCCCTTATCACTGAGAATGAGTCGCTTAGATTAGCCTCTCTGAGCATGGAGTGGTGTAACTAGAAATTACCCAGGTGCCTTCTTTTCTGTTGTCAGGTGCTGCAGCCCCAGTGGTCGTAGGCAGGATGCAGACCATAAAGTGTGTGGTGGTGGGTGACGGGGCAGTGGGTAAAACCTGTCTTCTCATCTCCTATACCACCAATGCTTTCCCTGAAGAGTATATTCCCACAGTGTTTGACAACTACAGCGCTCAAATGAGCGTGGATGGCCGTACTGTCAGCCTCAACTTGTGGGACACAGCAGGCCAAGAGGAGTATGACCGCCTGCGTACTCTCTCCTATCCCCAGACCAACGTTTTCATCATCTGCTTTTCTATCGGCAGCCCATCCTCTCATGCCAATGTCAGGCACAAGTGGCATCCTGAGGTTTCTCACCACTGCCCCAATGTGCCCATCCTGCTCGTGGGCACCAAGAAGGACCTGAGGGGTGATGCAGAAACGGTGAAGAAGCTGAAGGAGCAGGGCCTGGCTCCCACCACCCAGCAGCAGGGCAATGCCCTGGCCAAGCAGATTGGGGCTGTTAAATACATGGAGTGTTCTGCTCTGCAGCAGGATGGTGTCAGGGAGGTGTTTGCTGATGCTGTGAGGGCAGTGTTGTATCCAGTCACGAAAAAGAACCCCAAGAAGTGTGTGCTGTTGTAATAAATGGTTCCCACATTTGGACTGTGTAGAGAGATGATGGAGATCCACAGATGCAATGGAAGGCTGAGGAACGAAGGTCATCATCTGGCTGCCTCCATACCACCTCCAGCAGTTCAGACTTTGTCTTCAGCTCCTCTGTTACTCCTCTCTTCCTTATTCATCTCTTGGAGGATTTCTCTCCGTTGCCATCATCACCAAAGTGACTATGCCAAAATGGGGGCAACAGACAGTATCTCCTCTATTTTTCTTACATTTTAACTTTTTATATTTACACTTTTTCCAATTTTACATCTGTTCTAGATTTATAGCTTCTCTGCTTTGCCTTATAAAATGCTGATCATGGTTGTCACAAGCCATAATAACATCCAAACCAACCAACCAAGCTACCCTGTTTGACTGGAGAGAAGAGATCTGCCTTTGTTCAGGTGGAGAAATAATGACTACCTCATACTCTCACCTAGGTTGCATCTCATGAGTCTCAAGCAACGTCACCATCAAAATGCTTTGACTTGCCTATTTAGATGTAATAAACAGACAAGTAGAGGGTGAATAAGTTTTAATTTCAAGCAGCTTGATTCCAGACAAGGTGCGATGACTCCAGGACGGATGCCAGTACCCCTTAACCAATATGCACAGATTAGAGGTTAAACTCTCGAGCTGCAGTTCCTTGTGCTCAGTCTGGCATGTTAGAGCTGTCTGGCAGGCTGCCCCTCCAGCCTCTCGCACTGCTCTCTCACTGCCATGCATGGGAGAGCTAGTAGGACTTTGAAGATAAACCAAATCCATTAAAAGCAGCCGACCATTTGCCCTCTTCAGTAAAAGAGGAGCAGGTGTCATGAGGCTTCTGCCAAATTAACCCACACTGGTACTGGATTTCTTGGGCTGACATCATCAGAAAGTCAGGTTGTAGTACAGCTCCCCTCTGTCTTCATCTTAACTCTTGATGCTCACACCGAGTGCCATTAAAAACAAGCCTAAGAATTAGTTTTTGACAGGGTGGTGTTTAAGAGACTCTATTTTGTCTAATTATGTTGGAATTTACTCTGTAAATGATTTTTTCCTCAAATGTTTTTAACCTGAGTGTGGTAATGGCCAAAGTTGAATATATTTTTTTGTAATAGCCTATGTTTATTTGATCAGTAAAATTTGTTTTGTAATTAATAATCAGATTTGATGAACCAGAACTCCATAACATTTTTCATTTCAATTACGTTATTGCCTTGCATTTAAGGTTAGCAGACTATTACCACTGCATAATTGATTCAGTATAGCATATAATACCAGAATACGTTTTAACTGGCTTATGCTAGGCTATATACTTCTTTTCATATATTTTCTTGGTTAGGTGAATATCATTTCATCTTGGAAGAAGCAGTGTCATAGCTGCCTTGTAAACCACGTAACAGCAGTTTATCTACGATATGGAAGGAGCATTTAATTTGGTCAGGTGCCTTATCTAAACCAAAGACCATAGCAGTGCTCCTTTGTCAAACCCAAAGGTGGCCATTAAAGTGCTGCAAGTGCCACGAGACCTATACAGGTCCAACCAACTCTGGGTTTCATTTTTGTAATTTTTCAGAAGCGTTCTGCCTTAGTTCCCTCCAGTAAACACACTCCTCTTGCAGCACTGTTTGTAAGACACAGGTGCTAAACTGACATCTTGCGCGGCAAGTCTTTGTGCATTTGTGAAATGGAGCGCTCGTGGCCCACAGCTCTTAACAGATTGTGGTTTACATCCCTGCATTGCATGGTGCAGTGAGGGCAAGGCACAAGCACAACTTGCACATACGGTTCAGCAAGAGCTGCGTTGGTGAAACGTGCCTTGTTGCATCTGAGGATTTTTATACATTTTATAAAAATTTTTTTTTTTTTTAGTAATGACTGGCTGCTTGTGTGCTTACAGTTGCCAGTAATAACAGCAGCCCTTTTACTATAGTTATTTTCATTTACTCACTCGAGTGGGGTGTATAATAAGTCAACCTAGATTGTGGCCTGTGTAAAGTCTAGAATAACCGAAGCGCAACACGAGTGAGAGGTTATGTGCATCAACAGTGATGCGGTTTGAGATCTGCTTAAAGATGTGTGAAAATTTCCCAGATTGGTGTGTGGAGGGTTGAATGTAAGTGCACAATTTGTCAAACTGTCAACTGTGGTGAGCTTGTTTTTTGCCATGTCCTGATTTCACTCAGATAATGCTGTTGAAGTGGAACATACACCTGTGGGCTCTGTATGTCTGTGTCCCGGAGCTGTATGCTGCCGTGTGCGTGGTACTACGCTTTTACACTGGGAACTTGATTTGTAGAAATCTGTTTGTAATTGTTTTATATATAACAAAAGCATATTTGTATAAATGAACTAACAGTGAGATGATTTTAAATTATGCCAAATAAAATGGTGGTTAAAACCAGACACTTCTTTTTTTCCAAGTGATACATTTTTTTTCCTTGCTGTTTTGTGACTTCACAAAAGAGCTCTAGTATTACACATAATCAGCACATTACTGCACAGCTGTATGATAACAATGGGTGGATAAAGCCAAACTGAGGCATGTGTATGTATGTGTGAGGACTCACACATTTACACACTGCTACTTGTTCTTTCAGCTCCGGAAACCACGCTTTGTTTCTGTAGCAAACATACTGTAATGTAGTTCATTTTCTTTCATATTAATGCAATTTCAATTACCACCTCCGAACACTAGATGGACACAGCCCTCTAGCTCAGCTCCACGGTATCCAGAATGAGTGCCATTCTTCAAAGCCTCTTTTCTTTCTGTACATTTGGAGTTAATGGCCTATACCGATCTGGTTTTCAGGGCCATCATTCAGTTTAGCAGACACCCACAAGTTCAATCAGTTGCGCAGGCTTAAAAAAAGCGTGTGCTGCTTACTCTGAAAAATTCCCTTGACCTTTATGGGTGGTGGCTATGACAAATGACAGATGTGTTGAACTCCACCAAAGGCTCATTACAACATCACTGCAGCAACATTTAGAGCTCATTTCCTCTGCGGTCTGTCTCTAAATGTTTTACAACCAAGACAATCCCGAATGTATGTTTACAGCCTGTAAAACCTGGGTTACTGCCTGCTTTGGTGCTTGATTTATTATATCAGTGAACCTTGCCAAGTACAAATTGTAAAAGCGTTCAGGAAAACATTGCACGCCTGAGTAGTGTGATGGTTAAATAAGATGAGAAAGGATGAGTGCGTGCTGCTGTCTGCAATACGCTTAACTAAGGCAGGCGGATTAATGACACAAGGGTCGGTTAAGGTGGTCCATTTTTAGGTGAATGGATGGCAAAAGGATTGTACATATTTCAGTTGTCTCAAACTGTTTTTGTTTCTCTGTCTCCCTCATTTTTTTTTTTATTTGAGTTTGATAAAATTTGGGCAGTGTTATTTGAAAGTGGAAAGGGGAGTTGGCTTGGTTTGATTGTTGATGATTTCACATGGGCCAGGATTTTTACAGTTGTTCAAAACTGGCTTAAAAATGATTTGAAGCTGTTGTCATGGCAACAAGACTTAAGGCCCAATCTGCAGAAGTGCAGACTTATTCACAGTTAGCTGGATCATGGTATGATGTATGAGGTATGGTGACACATGATTGTAAAAGTTAGATTTCTTTAATAACGTAGGTTATTTAAAAACATTACAATCTGAGTCTGATTATCACAATTTAATTTTCATGATACAGAGTTAAAAGGAGGGTACTAAATCTTTTATAAACTAGGAGGGCCCTCAGAGAGTGCTGACCTCTATCAAAGCCAATGTCAAACAACATACACCAGACTTCAGAGAAAATGATTCAAATTCATAGGGCAGTAAAAAGCAAGGCCTTCCACAGCGTTATTAATATTTTCTTTAGACCCTCCTCCCTAATTTATAAAGAATACAATAGAAATATTTCCGCCACAAATTTTTGTACAGTCACCAAATCCCTTTACATGGTAGTTTGCACAACAAAGTAAATATAGTTTGGGATATTCAATTGAAAATTTCTGACTGACAATAGAGCAAGAAAACATATAATTTATCCTTGACAATATTATATTAAATATACTTTAATCTACTTTCAGTGGCAGACTGTGTATAGTCAGATTAAAATAATTAATTAATTGTATGTTGCTGTTAGTTTGGAGATCATGGATAAAGCAAGGTATAATTGTGAGTTATGGACATCGACTGAGGAACAGTCTTGGGATCTACAGTAAGATAGCTAACAGAAAGTTTATTAGCTGAACTAGGTTTGATAATCAATAATACTCTATCAACAGTAATCAACTTAATTTTTACATTGGAGAGAATTTCACCGATCAAGCACAAACATCACTCGAGGTCTATTGACATTTGCTTATGAAAAACTGATTTGGAAACGGTGGAAACGTGATGGGGAACAGTGTAAAGCACCACAACAGCATCAACACTGCAGGGACACACATAAAATTAGAGTTATTTCATTGAGTCTGTTGCCCCAGTGCATTCTGGGAGGCTTCCCTGTAAGTGCTGATCATGGTTTAAACATTCTGCTCCTGTTGCCTTTGTTTCATGGTTCAAGATCACATCCTCCAGGATGAACAAATCAAAGAGGGCTCAGTACTCCATATTTGCATCTCTCTGTTTGTGCCAGACACCAGATCAGATGGGTGCTTGGTTTACAGTGTGCTGTAAATGATATAACTGTAGATGTTTTTCATGTTCAATCGTCGCACAGCAAACCTCGTGCTTGAACGTAGCAGGAGGTGAATTTTTCCGTGTTCCATCTCTGCCTGTTTGATAGAAGTGTGCGGCTGAGGGTAAGCGGACCAGCAGATTCTGTTTCTGTGAGTCATCAGCGTGGAGCGAGTGGGAGTGCTGGCCTCCGTTGGGACCTTGATCTCAGCTCTGTCTATCGCTCTTCAATCTCCCTGGCTCCTTTCCTCCCCCTCATTGTCCATTTGATGATGTACTGGGTAAAGCCAAAAGGCCAGGCAGCTCCCGGCGCTGTTCAGTCAAGGAACTGGGGAGATTCCTCTTCTTCCTCTTCTTCTCCTTGTCTAAAGATGAAAAAGCAAAAGGCCTTGATGTAATAGAAGGCCTGCAGCTAGAGCGAGACTGAGAAAGCTGCAGTTCTGCATTCAAATCAAACTGTTCCAGCAGAAGGAGAGGGAAAATGAGATTGGAAAGGAACACGGTGGGGGGGGGAGTGAAGGCCGTTGGCTGTGTTTGCAACAAAATAGGACTCAGAGCAGAGGAGAAAGAGTGAGGTGCTGAGACAGTAATGGAAAGACAGAAAATGGGTATAAATAATGACGGAGTAGAGGGAAATTCAGTCAAGTTCTTTCAAATGTAAAATGAACAAGGCTGGAATATAGGAGGCAAGATTGATGAGGAAATAAAGGAGGAAAGTGGTGAGGCATATGGGTTTAGTGGTTGGTTGTAAATACGCTTATAGTTGCTTCCTGGCAGAGAGAAGATAAATACCACTCATATATTTGTTCCGTAATTATAATACTACTGCAAAATGAACAAAATCTACAAACCAGTACCTCTAAAGCTCTCTAACTGACATGCTATATCTGTGTTATAGTTATTTATTGATAACCTGAAGACAACAAGACTCCAGGAGGACACGTCTGGACTCTGGCCAAGAAATAGTCCAGCACATAATCCTCTGTTAAAGCACAACTTTTTTACACTTTATGTCTTGTACAGATGAAAGAAATGAGATTTATTATGTTAAATACTGGGTTTTAGAGATCCTGGTGGGTGCATTTTTTTTAAAGGTTTGGAAAGAGCCAGGCTAGCTGTTACCCCCTGTTTATGCTAAGGTAAGATGACAGGCTGCTGGTGGTAGCTTCATATTTAGTGTACAGACAGGAGAGTGGTATTGATAACTCTTGACAAGAAAGCAAATAAGCATATTTCCTAAAATGTCAAACTGTTTCTTTAAATGAGCAGTTTATTTGAATGTTTCCATCAATACACTCCACAGCTCTGGGGACGGAGCAGAAACTACCCAAATGAAGACCTGTAGGCACTGAAATGTTATGAGAGCGTAAAACGAACCCATGAACCGAACAGAGAGAAGAGAAGAACCAGACACCCGGGTCTACTTAAGTATTAATTATGTTGGTTTGCAGTTGCGAACTGATAAACTGCTGCCTCTGAATCACTTAAGTAACAGAGCTGGGAACAGAAAGTCCTCAAGTGCTCTCCCTCACATTCTTGTTGCTCAAACCCCTCCTTTGAGCGCCTCTGAGAAAACAAACGCAGAATGAAAACGGGCTGATCAGATGTCCCGTGTTATGTGGCCGCCCATTGTCTATGCGCAATCCCTCTAAATCCAAAAGAGGCTGTTCACACGCTGTCATTCACTGATGTCTGTATCACTGCTGTGGGGAGAGGCCAGATGGCACGGGGCGCCACAGCAAGTCAACTCTGACACTCTACTGAAGCACGCTCACACCACCGCAGGTTTGGAGTGATGAAGTGAGAAAAAAGGAGGAGGAAAAAGAAAAATGCAATATCTTTGTGGGACAAGCTGTGGTTGGATGTAAGTGAAAGAAATTCGATGAGCTGAGTTTGAGCTTCACGGTTCTTCATTAAGATTGGATGAGAAATATGACAGACCGCACACAGAGAGCCTTTTGCCCTACCCAATTACCAGCTATAACTTTGGTTTTATGCTCTGTCTGAGCTGTCATAACTCTAAAATGACAAGACAGCGTGAAAAACTGTGAAGTCTAAACAAGCCACATTTCCACACTCCTCTACTCTCCCTCCTTTCTTTTCATCCTCTGCCAGTCTTTGTTTTGCGTTTCGGTGTGTGTCGGTGTCAGCTATCCCCTGCATCCGTCTTCAAGAGAGCGGAACCTTTTCACAAACTTGGCAATTGTATGCAGCAGCGAGCAAAAGGTCACTCAGCAATTTAGGCCGCCCGGTACTGAACCCCACACACACTGCCGACTCTGAATACTTCTGCAAACCTCAGCCCAATGAGCATGCAACCCCGGGGAGGGATAGAGCAATCAGACGGCGCTCGTCGCTGGAATCCTGACGCTTCACTGCAAAAACGTGTAGTTCAGCCATTGCGAGAGAGAGTTGGTGCTTTAGGGACTGTGGCCTCCGTGTGTGTCGAGACAGAACATCCTGTGCTGGCTTGGTTATTGCTCTCCTGCAGCGCCGTGCCTGCTTTGATCTCACTTGTCTCATCTTTGAGGTAGCAGATTTTATCGTTCTGCTCACACTGGAGTAGATTGGGTGGTTTAACCAGGTGGAAAAAACTTTCTAGAAGAGAAAGGAGCTATTTTTCTCTTCCTCTCTGGACTTTGGAGTTTTTATGTGGTCAGAGGCAATCTCTTTTCGCTACGGATCTTTGCTCTTTGAAATGCACATTTCGGGCTCTCATTTGCTCAATTTCATTTGTCAGGGTTTTGTTGTCATACAGTATGACAGCGTTACAGTACTTTCAGGTGCTATAAGATGTGCAGGAAGGAGTCCTCGCAGTTGATGCGTTAATCCAATTGTCTTTAGTCCCATGTGAGGAAAAGGAGATTGGATTCCCTGTGTGCATATGTGTGTTTGTGTCTGAGATGTTTATGGATTACTGAGAGGTCAGCCTCTGCAGTTGAGCCTCCTCTGACCAGGGAATACGTCATTGGTGTGGAGACTGTTGTACTTGGCTCTGAATGCATAAACCTCGCAGCCTGCTCTCAGTGCAGTGTGGAAGCTGCATTTCAACAAAAAGTCCAAATGAAATATGATCTGCTGGTTTGCTGTTTCCCCTCAAGGAGTAATATCTGACATTGGTCTCATTGTGTTGTGGAGCAGCAGTTAGTGCTTCAGCTGTGACTATCATTAATGTCTGCTTAAGCTGAAATTAGGTAGCCAGTGAGAACTAATTCAGATAAAAGAAGAATACTACTTTCCCATGGGTAGCTGTTTCTCTCAAAGTAAGCAAGGAGATTCTCCCTCCTTTATTCTATCTCCCTCTGTCCTTATCTCTTTGTTTCTGTCTCCGATACATCCTCAGAGAAATGTATACATTTATTGCCTGTTTTATTTATGGCTCTGTTCGTTGTTTTTGAATGTCGTCCTGATTTTAACTGGGAAACCCAAAGGATCCAGACATGTGTGGATGGATATTTTTATCCTCCTCGTTGAGAATCAGGATTCATATTTTGAGAAGTTCTGGTATACATGGGCCTGAAATGAGTTGGTGTATGGCTTATAGATATATAAGAAATTGACAGACATCTGCTGATAAAGATCATGTGATTTGATTGAAAGCTCATGAGCAGCTAAATTACATCTCCCCCCTCTGCTGTTACCAAGAGCAGGAATGAACTTTGAAACAACATTTCTAAGTCTATGTTGTTTAAGTAATGAGCTTCTACACTTACATGACAAGTGGGTAAACTCACATAAAATCATGTGAACATTACATTGTTGAACATCTCATTCCAAAAACATGGACATCAATCTACTTCTGTAACAGCCTCCACTTATTTTGTTATTAAGATTTTGTGACCTGGCTGATTTGCCCCCAATCAGCCACAGGAGCATTAGTGAGTTCAGATATAAAGTCCGACTCACAGTCGGGATTCCAGTTCATCCCAAAGGTGTTGGACGGAGGTGAGGTCGGCGCTCTGTGCAGAACAGTCCGTTTCTTTCAAATAAAACTCAGAAAACCATTTCTTTATGCACCTGACTTTATGAAAATGTGTCATGTTGAAACAGGATATGGCCCCTTCCCCAAACTGTTGCAAAAAAGGTGGAGGAACGTTATTGTCATTGTATTGTATTAATGTGACATAGAAGCATGAAAAACAGTCCAAGACCAAAAGTACACCATCAGGAGAGTCCTATTGCTTCTGGAGGATAAGAACATAAGGACTCACTGCTTGGAGAAGAATATTGACTGTATGTGTTGTACATGAGCACTTAGTACAATATAGGGACATGTTGTATCTAAATATGGCATTTGTTGATTTTAATGATGAAATGTTCCTCTAATATCCATAGCAAACTGGATTTGCATTTCAGCAGCTTCATCACCAAATCCCCACAATTTCTGGGGAACAATGTGACTCACATTTTGTGATGTTATGTTTCATCTGTACATAAATACTAAAATATCATGTTTAATATCATACATTCTATGCATGTCTTTGAGGATATTGTACTACATGAATATTGCACACACACCCACACACACGCACATCAAGAGCTGGAGTCTGAAAAGAAGTCCAATACACATACGCATCATTTGATAAAATGCACATCTGTTGAAATATTGAGTCAAAGCACGTCAACAGGAAATATCGTGGGATGCAGCTTTTCTAGGTTATCGTGCAGAGAACTGGCAGAGATGAGCTCAGTTTGTGTGCGTTGTGTGTTTTCCATGTTGATGTTTGTGCATGAAGCTGTGTGTAAATGTGCATGTTTGAGTGCTCTAATAGATGGTTTGCTTTTATAACATCTGACATACTGAGACTGACAGCTTTTTCTGTGACCATGGAAACGGGAAATTAGCCTGTTCACAGACTACGGTAATCTGCAGGCTGACACTTTAGATGCTTTGCATCCTGAAGAGCGTAACTGAAGACAGGAGGTGGCAGACAGATAGAGAGAAACACAAATATGAGAGATACATTTATAAAGCTGACATTTGGGTGTGCATGGCGCAATTTTGCCCTAAAAACACTTCCCTCTAACAGAACCAGTGGACCCAAAAACCATGCCTGCAAAATGCCCCCCGCTCCCACAACATAACAGAGCCACTGGATCCCCTCACAATAGTGGATCCCTTTATTATTCAGGGCTGTGCTGTTCTCTTGGTGTCGCTACACATGTACTCGCCCACTGGTGGAGAATATGGTGAAAGATGACTCATCTGACAGCATCACTCTTTCCACACCTTTATAGACCAGCGCCTACTACGTTTGCATCACTGCACTCACAGATGTGCATTCATCTTTGTAATGAGGGGTTTATACCTGCCACAGAGTATGACTGGATCTTAATCACTTAATCGTACCTTGAAGTGCCCCTTGTGTGGAAGCATCTGCGTTCGTCGTGTTCTCCACTCATTTATTCAGGTTTTTCCTTTAATTTGTCCCCCTGTCTGTATCTCCTCCAGATGCGGTATCTGCAGCTTAGCAGTGTGCGGTTAGCCTCCCTCGATGGTGTGGGAAGCAAGCTGTGTGCAGTAATTGAGGCTGGCTCCCCCTGGGGCTCTGCACTAATCGCTAATAAAGTCTACCTCCTCCCCACCATTTCCACCACCGCCCGGCGAGTGTGTTTGACCCCTGCCTGCCTTCTCTGTGTGGTCATGTATTGAAGATCAGGCAGACTAAATAAACTCAGCATAGACAAGAACAGGTCTCACTAAAACACAAACAAATAAACAGTGTACCGTGGCACTGTAATTACAGAGCAGAACCATGCATGAAACATTTAAACTGTGCAGACATGCTGTTTGTGCATGCATCACTGGACACAGATGTACATGCACACATAAGGTCAACCACACATTTTCCTTTACAGCGTTTCTATGACACCCTCCAAGGTTTTGTTTTTTTTTTTTCCACAGTTTTAATTTCACAGCTGAAGAGAAGAGACAACTCTGTCTACTCGGCACAAAGCACATTGGTAAATGAACAAGAATTGTACTGAATAAAACATCTACTGAGAATCCCTAATGCCCACAGTGCTGAGCTGAATGTAAGCCTTAGAAGTAAAAAGAGGATCAAGAAAGGAATCTATTAAGGCTGTTTAAGTTGGCTTCATACCCTTTAAGACATGGACACTGTGACCTCTGCTCTCGTGTACTTTGAGAGTTATTATCAATGTATGTATTGCTGAATTCTTTAAACTTTAAAAATTATGTTTCATAGATATTCTTTTGATTTTGTATTATATTTGTTTGGGCAGTTTTGT
Source organism: Seriola lalandi dorsalis (assembly GCF_002814215.2). Classification (NCBI taxonomy): domain Eukaryota; kingdom Metazoa; phylum Chordata; class Actinopteri; order Carangiformes; family Carangidae; genus Seriola; species Seriola lalandi. Next base: position 199,813 of record NW_019524451.1, on the reverse strand, counting down.
GACAGTAGTGTGATGACAGGTAATGAGAGGCGAGAAGAGGGATTACATGCAACTGAAGTCCCCAGCCAGCCTGAACCAGGGATGTTGTCATGACACTGTCAGCCTCTGAAACCCAAAGGCCTCAGGGGCGTCAGGATTCTAGTGAACTTCAACAATATAACACCACACAAAACAGCACTTTGAAAATACATGAGATGGCAATAATTACAGTTGACCTCTACCCACCTCCCAAACAGTAGCTCGCGGCTCTGTGAGCAGTGCCATCTCAGCATGATCACAATAACAACACTGATGTTTAGCAGGTATAATATTTACCTTCAACGTATGAAGTGTTAGCATTCTAACATTTGCTAATTACCAACACAAAAATACACTTTAGACTGGACCACAATCCGGTATTAATTTTGGCAAAACTGGTTTTGATTTAGATTTATTTTTTTTTACTTTGTATTAGTTTTAGTCAAATTTAGCCAACCAAAACATTAATGTGACTTTAGCTAACATTACAGACAGATGCATAACTTAAGATATTTCTTATTACTTGCAGTGCAACAGGTCAGGCAGGTAAATCATCTTCTGAACAAGAGTGATTTTGGATCTTTACTAATCAGGAGATGCGGTGTGTGCTCCCACAGGTGCATGCAGGTTGTTGAATAAGATTTTGCATGTTCATTTGTCCATCTTTCACATTATTGTTTAATTTTTATTTGTTGATAAAAAATTTTTTAATACATTTTGTCTCGTTTTCAAAGGTTACTTTTCCATTTAGTTTAAGTCCTGTTTTTGTCATAAGAAACAGGTAATCAATTAATATTTTTCTTCATACAGTAGTTTTCAATGACAAAGTCAGAGCTGTAGACTTCAGACTAAAGACTTGGACTTGAGTGAGAATGACGACTTGCTACTGGACTTGAATACATTGGCTATGAGATTCAGCTTGGTCAACACTTGACTGCCTGAAGACTTGATTTGAGACTAGATGGCAAAATGCTGAGGAGACTGGCACAAAAACACATTAGCCTTTTAGTATAAAATAATTAGTTTACAGGACCAACTGACTGACAGGCTTTGTCGTCCCTAGAACCAAGCTGCTTGTGTGGCTAAAAATAAAAAAAGATGTCTCCAGTCCTCTATAAGTCCTGCGTTCAAGGTAAGCAGTCAGATTTAGAGCTGAAATCATACATTATTTATCTTACAGTGCCTGTTGCTGGGTTTGTCAGAAGATTCTTCCCCTTGAACGAGTACTAACACCTTAGAGGTAAAGATTTCAAGGTGAATAATTGGGTGAATAATCTAAAAAAAAGGTGACCAAACCTCCATTTAAAATAGCCTGTTTTCTTTGATGGGAAGGTGTACAGACAATCTCAAAGAGTGATGCTGGGCAAGGCAGTCTTTGATCCAGTTGTGCAAAATGCACTTGGAGGAAATGAGGAGGAACTTATCATGAATAGTCAGATGAGGGGAGACATCCTTCCCCGGGGGGCAAATCTCGAGGGAAAGGCCATGTTTAATTTTCACCTCAGATATCCCGCTGGGCTCCCAGGAAACAGACTCTTGAAATTAGATTGCTCTTCCAGAGTCTTATAGTGTGTTCTGAATATGATTTTCCAGTTGTAGACCTTTTAAAGTGTGTAATGCAAGTTACTGCTCGGTTGTGTGTTTTTTTTTTTTTTCCAATGCTTGTCTTTCAATCAACCTGCAGGGCCCATCATGTCTTGGCTTCCACCACACTTCCCGTCACTGCCAGAGATGACTGTAATTATATGCTCAGCATTGCTTCCAAAATAGATTTGTGATTCACAAGCCCACGCAGTGTCCACACATGCACAGACACGTGCTCACAAACACACATGCACTCAATGTGCAGCCACACAAACAAATGCACACCTCTCTAGTAATCAACTCTGATGGAACACAATTAATATCCAATTCCACCATCCTTTGTTTTCAGCTGTGGATTAAAAAAAAAAAAAATTGGAGCTCACTAAAACCAATATTTAGTATTTAGTGGTGACATTGTCTGCTTAAGGTCACAGATGGAGCACCACCCTGCTCAGGTCTGAATTGTCTTTGTGAGGGAGCAACAATAACTGGATGCAGTTTGTACAAAATAGTCTCGGTGGTTTCTATTAGGATGTGAGAGGTCTTGAGTACGCTGGAGGCCCCAGTTGTTTGGAGACACAGAAGATTCCAATCTAAGGCTTCTCGTCTGGGTCTTGATGACACACCGTGGATGGCCAGCCAATTCATTCCCCCTGCTAGTCTTCAATCAATAGCAGAAGCAGCAGGGGAGGGAGAGGTATCTTGGCTTCTCTCTGTTTCTCCTTTAAATCTGACTTACTATGCAGGGAAGGAAGACAACCCCTTCATCCTTTATCTTGCTGGAAAGACAGGTCCAAGGAATGCCTCAAGGCAAACTGTGTGCTCTGCACTCTCCTGCCTGGCTGTCTCAGCGATAAACAGTGTCTTTGTAGCCGGCGGTGGAGTTATGTATTTGTCAGTATATTTGGCCACTGTGGTTAGACATTTAGATAGACTGATTCTCAGGGTGAAGGACTATGAGATAGGAGAGTTAAAAAGCCCTCATGGCTGTAGTTGTGCTGGTACACCAGGAGGTTTGACCTCGAGGATCAGGTCTGACTGGTGGACATTTGGTGATGGGTAATTTTTCATATAACACTGTCATGCTTCCCGAAGACAGACGAGACTGAAAGTCTTAAGATTTTAGGATCTAGGCAGAGTTGGTCTGTTGGCTGGTCAGTTCACCACTTTGGTCCAGACTGAAATATCTCAGCAGCTGTCGCATGGATTGCCATGAAATTTAGTACATACATCCATGATCCTCAGAGGATGAATAATACTGTCTTCGGTGATCGCATGACTTTTCTTCTAGTGCCACTCTGAGGTTCACATTTGTGGTTTTGAGTGACATGAAAACTATTGAATGGATTGTCATGACATTCATGTCCCCTCATTTTGAATTGTAATAACTTTGGTAATTTAGGTGACTTCTTCAAAACAGTACCAGCACCAGGTCAATACTTAGGTTTACAACCAAAAACTCACAAAACCAATGACATTCCTGCCAACATTGGATGTACTTTGAGTTTAGTGCTAAGAAGCTAATGTCAGCTTGCCAACTTGCCAAACTATAGCGGTGAACATTATACCTGCTAAATATCAGCATGCTAGCATCATCATCATGCTAGCATGCTGATATTAACATTTAGCTCAAAGCAACACTGACTCACAGTAGTCACAGAGTCGCTAGCGGCTGTAGACTGTTTGTCTTGTTCAACCAGAGTGTATCTGCAGACATTTTAATGATTCATATTCTAAGAAATGTTTTGACGCAGACTTTTACTCTTACTTGCAGGAATTACATTTGGGTTATGTTTTTCAGCACCCTAAAGGGAAATGTCATACACATGAATAGTCTGTTACAGAAAAGAGCATAGGATACTGTAATTACTCTATTCCACCATCTATTCAACAGGACTAACTTAACAAGAGTTTCTTCTAGTTTTAAAAACACTTTGGCTCTCCTCCAATATATCTGTCTGCATCAACACCCATTTTTAACTTTACTGTCCTCCTCCTTCCTCTCCCTTTTGCCAGAGAGATGGATAGCCATAGATCAGGATGGAGGCGGCTGCCTTGGACAGCCTGATGGGGAGCGTGAGTGAGCCATCACTCTTGTAATGAGGTGTTGGGACAGAAACGAGGGTGAGTGGGAGGGAGGAGAAGGAAGGATCAGCCCATCTGAGGTCAGCCTCGAGGTCAGAACAAAGAGGTGTGGATGGGACAAGGAAGAGCATAAACATTGTGGTATTAGTGGGAGACAGAAATAGCTGCTACAGAGGGCTTGGTAACACATCGAGGTCAGGTTATGTGAGTGTGTGTGTGTGTAACACAAGGGGGGTGGGGGTGGGGGTGAGGAGGGGACCCCTCCCAAGCGAGCAGTTAAGAGCGAAATCGGTTGGTGTTATTGTGTGGATATGTCAGAGTCTTCAGGACCTGCTGCGAGGGGAAGGGTAATGAGAGGAGCCTCAGTGTAGAGGTGTTTGTTTAGGGGGCATCAGGAAGCATCTAATTAATGCCACCTCAGAGGCCCTGGTGAGGCCTGACCTTCTGTTTAAGCCCCGAGCTGCCTCCACCGCCTCACCCTGCCTGAGCTGCTCTCGGTGAGCCTTGAATTATTGATAAGTCTGAGAGGAGAAGCAGAGAAAACTAGGGGAAGGATTGGGATTTCTCCATTGCTTGTGCCTGTGTGTGTGTCAGTTTGCATGTGTACCTTCAAATGAGCTCACAGGAAGTTGAAAGATCTATAAAGGGAGAGTTAAATGAGACTAACCCCAAGGGTGGGCATCTCTCAGGCCTACAGGGAGAGTAGCATACTAAATGACATGTATTTTTATGAGACTCGGGTTAAAGGTGAGGGCAGAAACAAGGTTGGAGGTGGAGGAGAGCAACAGGAGCATGATGAGTGAGGTCAAAGGGAGATACATACATCCTAGATGTAAGCAGAAAATGATAGGAAGAGACAGAGATGAAAATAAGATTGAGAGGAAGAAAAATAGATTTTGTCCAAACATTTAGGAATGTGCGTGCGTGAAATTTAGCACAACACGCCCCAGCACGACAGAGAGTGGAAAGGGGGATGGTGGAAGGAGTGCTGTGACTCTTAAATCAGGCTGATGCTTTTCCCAAATGCTCGGCTGTTATTTTGCCGCAGCTGGGGCTTGCTCACAGGAAACAGATGGAGGTAATAAAGCCCGGAGCTGGGTGGACGCTGCGATCTCACTGGGCCGCCTGCTAGCAGGCACACTCCATCCCCGCCCTGACATACATAAACCCCGCTGAGCACTGAGTAGGGCACGAATGGCTGGCGGGCAAGGTGACCAGTGAGGCTGGGATTCAATCTGGGGGGAAACAGGCCGTGTTTAAGGCTTACAGTTTAGGAATGATTCATGAATTGACTCCAGAAGTAATGCAAGGCCTGGGTCTTAAATATCAACTGTGAAGTCACAGAGAACAGGAGCTAGAAATGTGGCCCAGAGCACGTTTTATATTGTAAACACAGTGATAAATCAATACACAGCACATGATGAATCTTGATATGTAAACAATTATTTCAACATTTTAAAAAATACATTTTCTGACTTTCTTGTTGAGAGTAAGATGAGAAGATTGATACCAGTCTCATTATATGTAGCCCAAGCTGACAGCTGGTTCGCTTAGCTTAGCATAAAGACTGAACACAGGGCTAGGCTTAGTGGTGCTGGCTGGCTGTTTCCCTCTGTTTCCAGTCTTAATGCTAAGCTAAGCCAAATAAGCCAAAGTCTGTTTGTATTGAATAAACAATATAACATGTTAATGTTATGAGAGTGGTATTGATCTTCTATATCTACAAAAAACAAAGCAAATGAGCGTATTTCCCAAAATTCCTTAATTAATTAAACCATAGCCTCAAGTGCTATTTTACACTCAAAATTCATCATCTGCTCTTGAGAAGTCAGATACAGTGATAATTTGACAGTAATAAACAACGCTGTCATTGGCTGAGTTACCTTGAAATTGCACAGATTGCATGAAATCTCTCCAGACTAGAAACCTGAACACTTCTGCATAAATCTGAAAGACTAATTAGCCTTTGGTGATTAGCTCCTGCTCTTGCTTTTATTCCCTTCTCTTTTAATCCCAACCCACCCACTACACCTACGCTCTTTCTCGGCTAAGTCATTAACAGCAAACCTCCCATGGGAACTGAAGCTACCTGCGTTGAACAAAACAAATACTAGCTTGTTTCATGCATCAGCCGCAGGAGCCCTTGGGAACAGCAGAGTATGAAGTCAGGAGACGGCTGTTCTCGCTAATGTATTTTTAATCACTTGTGTACACTTTTTATTCTGTCCAGACAGGACACAGATGCAGTCAGTCCTCGCGCCACCTCCCTATTATCTAATATTATTAAAAAGTATTTTTGGACATGTTTTAGTCAGGAAATAAGCCATGCTCACATATCTTTCTGGCTTTACTTCATTCTGTATAAACATTTCATGCAGAGGCAGAGAAGTGGAGGAATACATGCTACTGCCAAAGTGCTGTTGTATGTTTCTACGGCCCTGAAACGCTTCACCCTTTGACTCACCGAGCATCCAGTCAGAAAAGAGAAAGGGAAGGAGAGCTGTCAGCTGCTCATCCACATGCACCATCCACTGAATAAAGAAACATTAACTTGGCACGAAGGGGGGAAACTTTGCTACCTCAGTGAGATCAGAAGCAATCACATCCCATTACTATTACACGCCACTAACTCCCTGCACACGCAGACAAATCACAGAGCCGCCAGGACACTGTCTTTCTTTTAATTCAATAAACAGAACACTTGTGTTTACATATCATAGAAGCTTTTACTCCGTCCCAAGCTATTCCTTTCTATCCCAGCCAACCTCTGGCCTTCTTTTGTTTGGCAAAAGGCGGAGGCAGTTTCAGTACATATTCACATTCCTGAATATGTAAACACTCACAAAGATGAGGAGGTTCTGGCATCCTGTTTTCAACTCACCTTCCCTCTCCCTGTGGGGCTTACAAGCGCTAATGTTCCCCTGATCTCTGATTCAAGGTTCAAGCTGTAGCTCATAGTAAAAGACAGAAAGAGACAGAGAGAGGTGAAAGGAGCGTAGCAGAGAAGCACATAAAGGAAATAATGAAAGCGATAACAAAGATGTCGGAGAGGATTTGAGCTTTCGCAGCAGCAGCCTGCCAGATGTAGATATAAGAGCCTTGCATTTTGTCTTTCCTGACAGGGTGAGTGATGGCTGCTTTGATCCAGCAGAGGATCTGACATATTCTCCGCTTTTATCTGCACACTCAACACATCGTCACCAGCATGCAAAGCCCCCCCCCCAAACATGTTGCTGTTTGTAAAAACAAAGATAGCACTGCAGACTGCTTGAAACAAAAACTCCCAGAAAGCCACCTGTCATGGGCTGGATGTGATGTGATGTGATTACAAATTGTTCCATTAACTCTCACCTTCTCTGGGCCAGAGGAAGCGAGATTTTCTTGACTCAAGGCAAAGCTGCGAGAAGAGAAACAGATTCTGCATGGGAAATTTACTGCGGCGTGTTCACATCACCCAATGTTTTGCTGACATCCCACCTGCAGCAAAGTAAATGTTATCATTGCAGAAAATTGTCTGGCATGCATGTCCGCATGGAGGAGATCTGCGAAGCGGAAATCCACAACTAAACAGAGAAAAGGCCCCTCTTGAGACTCTGTAAACACTGGATAGGTGCTTCTCCCTCTGGTTAGATTCAGGAGCTCCTTTCACCCTCTGCTTGTGTTCTGGTCAACAGACAGTATAAACTCTCCCAGCCTGTGAGTAAAACAAGATTTAGTCCACTTTTTCATTTTTTACAGCGAGGTCTGATCACAGGGTGACACTTTGACTTTGTGACACATTCTCTAATACTCAGGCTATGATATGGAGTTAAGAAGGGCTCTGAGGGATTTACCTTCAGATGCTCTACCGTGTATCCCCATATAATAACGTGCATTTCTGTGCATATATATTAGCACTCCTGTGAGTGCCCTCATGGTCTGAGGATGATCTTCCTACAATAGACTGCACAGTGGTGCAGAGTAACGTTAATTTACTCCAGTACTGGGCTTTCGTACAATGTTAAATGCTAAATATTTAAATTTTATGCTATTTTTTAAATGTACTTTCACTCCACTACATTTCAAAGGGAAATGTACTCTGCTGCAGCGATAGTTACTACTTTCTCTACAGATTGTTGTGTTGACATGTCATTACGAGCATGTTGATGTTAGCATTTAGCTCAAAGCACTGTCTAAATACTGCCTCACAGACTTAGTCTTGTTTTATTGTGCTACAGAAGAAACACCATTTCATTTAACTTTTCTTTAAGTTGGCGTCGCAATAAACATTTTAATGTAATGTTAATTTATTTTAGTGTATATATTAAATAAAAATAAGACAATGTTATTCTTTAAACTATTTGTATCACATGATTTTCATCAGCAGTTAGAGTTTGTCCAGTTGTCAACATGGATGAGAAATCCAAGGCCGTCTTTGGATAATGATCATAAGACATTATTGAAAGGACCAAAACATTCACTAAATGGACCTTGTGTAGAGTGGAGAGTTTTCTAAAATTCTGAATATTGAGTTCTTTTGCTTTTGATGAGTGTGTTTTGCTGATAATGGGTTACTAAAGCACATTTTTGAATGCAGGACACAGTGATATCATCACTTTTACTTTTGTAAAAGTTTCTAAAAACCTCTTCCATCACTGGTGTCTATGTTGTCATTGAATTCATCTGTGGGCTGATGTTGTCGCAACATTAATCTGATTGAACTAATCTTGAATCTTTTTTCCAGGAAGAGAAGATACATTCTGCGCATGCAGACCAGTTTCATTTTAACAGCAGCCAAGAGACTCATTTTATGTCTCAACACAGGAGTTAAATGTGTTTTGATACTAACAAACCAGCTCTTCTATTCATTCCCTTTGTCTTGGACTGTGATACTGAGAATTACAACCTGTAAGCATCTTAAGTGCCTCTTATCAGCAGCATCTGTCTCTTAAAGAATCAAATTGGGCTGCTGATGCACACACAGCTGATCCCTCACCCTGGGACTTGAACTAAAGAAAATGTTGCTATCGTGAGCCATGGATTTAGTCTGGGTAGTGTTTATCCATAAATCTGTATGGATTACCGAATAGTGCCGAGGATATTGTTCTGATACGGTTCCCTGTTGAGGGGAACAGAGCTCGTAATATGTCTGTCTATATGCTCAACATGCAGAGGAAACCAGGGCTCCAGATGTAATCCACCCGCACAGTGTGAAGACAGTTTCATCGTGCAGTAATTGATGTTAGTTAGCAAATGTGAAGATACTGTGTTGAAATGGGAAAATGTTTTTTTTTAAAAAAGAGAGTTGAATTTAAATTATATTTTCTAAATTGTCATGACATGAAAAATTTAGAGAAATTATCAAATAAAATTAAGATTTATTTAGTTTTTCGGTTCAGTTCAAGTGAAAATAAATCTGACACTCAAACATGAAATCTTAAAATATCTTTTAATTAGGAAAAAGCAGATGTTAATTTAGAACCTGAGTGACAGGGGGAAAAAATTAATTTTTTTAGCTGATCCACAAAATTGTTCCTGGATGTTATCATTACTTTATTTTGTAGGTTTTTTCAAATTCATTTTGAGACTGCATATTTATAAAATTGAGTTTTAAGCATTAAATAAATATACCCGCAATATGCTGTTCAGATTTCAGTTTTACTGACCACATACAAATCTAAAATTCATGTTAAATCTCTCCACTGCAGTGGTGAAGGAGCAGAAGATACAGTATGTGAGGGAGGATAAAATATGAGATGTGAACTTCTTATAGTTTAACCAAAATACAGTGTGGATAAGTGTTTTACTCAAAGGGGAATAGACTCTGAGGAGAAGATGCAGTATTATGCCCATCTTTATTACTTAGTTGTTAGTGTGAGATGTAAGACTCAGCATCACACATTTAATTACTAGGTTTCACATATTGCTGTTGTTCATATTTCTGTTGTTAAGGAGTTCTAAGTACAGGATTGTATTGAGCCTTATTTCAGATTCCAGTCCAAAAATTCAAACATGGTTCATATAATTGCTCTGCCTGATGTGAGCCGACAGGAGGCAAGAATTTCAATCCTGAACCTTCACACTACCCAAGATAACGTGTGCCAACTATTCATGCTGTCCTGCATTATTATAATACAAAAATCCAATGTTTTACATCATTCTAATATGACAATATATATGTATATATATTTGTGTGTGTGAATGCGTGTGTGTGTATATACATATATATATATATATATTGTTTCAGCCTTGAAGCCATTATGTAGTAAAGTGCTGTCACTGTTTCATGAACAACACAGTAGAAGAGGAAGTGTCTATTCCCACCCATCTGTCCTGTTCCCAAAGCAGACTCTCTGCCCTCCCCCTCTTATTTTCCCTAGTATATAACCAGCCTGTCAGATGTGGAAACATACACATCTTTTCCTGTTTTGACTTTTCCTGTCTCCGCTCTTTCCTGTTGAGCACCGCTCAGCTGCTGTTGTGTTTGTCTAAAACATGTGAGATGTTGCATGTGTAGCAGTTGGCAAGCGTCGCCTGGAGACAGAGACAGGTGGGACTGCTATTGATTTTTTCTCCATGAGCTGATGCACGTGCATAAAAGAATTAGGGAGAGAGGGAAAAGGGAGAATGGACAGATGTGTTCATTGCAGATCATTGGAGCAGAAGTGCTCTCTCGTCCTGGAGTTCATCAGGTTCTCTCGGAGGCTGCTGCTCTGACCTCCAACCCTGTCCAACCAGACAAAGGCCATCCCTTTTAATTCACTCCATCTCAGAAAGACTCTTGAATTTCACACCAGTTTTGGTCAGCAGTGGCTGAATGCAGCCACTATTTCAGCTTGTGTTGTCAGATAGACACATGTTTTTGCAAATACTGCCAAAAACTGCCAAAAATTCACACACTCTCTAGCATTGTAAATATGATTCTTTGGAAACTTGGACAGCCTCTTCACCGTGATGGTTTACTACAGTTGGCAGCTTGTGAGTCTGTGGATCTGCTGGTGTGAGATAGAAAATTTGTGAATGCCTCCATTCTTGTTGTTAATTTATTAAATATGATGAAATGTTTCTTTTTAACAGACTAAGCACCAAGGTCTCTCAGCGACCTCTCCACATGGATACAGAGAGCTAGATAGCAGGCAGCGTAGCAGCAACGTGAAGGCGTGTGCGTGTGTGTGTACACTAAGTGTGAATGGATTCAACATTGCTGGCAGTGCAGTGTGGTGCTGTGATGAATCACTGTTATTTGTGCAGCCTGCAGAGGAAGCGATACCACAGACTATTAAAGACAGCAGCCCTGCATTGATTACCATAGCAGGTAATTGCTTGGTGAAGATAAAATCAGTGCTAATCCTGGGATGTTGTCAGGTTTTGAAACAAGAAAAACTTTTGATCTTCCCAGCGGGTATGTAAAAGCCTGGCCATGCCAAAAGAGATAAGCTGAAGTGCACCAAATCAATTCCTGCAGTGGGTTAATTGCTTTTCTGTGCATGTCTGGCACATTTTAAGAGTGAGTGGGATTGTTTTTTATATTGATTCACTGCACAGGGAAGATTTTAATTTCCCCAAACCTCTCTGGTAGTGCTGACAGTCTGAGGTTAGGAAATCCAATTATCTGGGCTTGCCCCAAAACTAAACTAAAACCACAGGAGAACCATGATATTGAAATGACTGACATGATTCAATTGGCCTTTTGAAATTTTGAATGACGGGAGATAAGGATCAATAGATCAAGGTCGCATCGACTGAGATAATAAACAGGTGCAGGGAGGCTTGAATGCTGTGTCCTCTGTAGAAGATTCTGTCCTGCGAAATATGTTGTGTGAAAAGCCTGAAACATGCTGTGACTCACTGCACGGGTGCTTAGCAGAGACGTTCAGTGTAACATTGCCGCAAACCAGAATGTAGTTTGAAGCAATTTTTGAGTTTATAGCATGTTGACACTGAAAAGATAAAGTGAAATGTGATTAAAAATGCAGGCATGCACAATAAAATTGCTCCTTTTTTGAGTGAAATTGAGTTTTTGATGGACAGTATTTTCTTCAATGCAATTTAAAACCGATGCTTTGCAGAGGAGCTGCTCAAGGTAGTGAAATAATGTTGAACAGGGGTGTGACGGCTCAGGCAACAGCTCAATATCTTGTCTGTAATGCATATGCATAGGCAATTCTGGATGTGTATTTTGTCACTTAGCAACAGCTCAAAAAGCAAAACATAAAGCAGTTCTTTAACAATTTTTCTTCAACTAATTGGCAGCTCACCTAGGTCTGTGGCATGCCTCTCAACAGTAGCACAACAAGCAATTATGTAATTGGGAGAAAGGACCAATCTTTGCCTGTGTTTCATACTCGTTCCATCAGTCATCAGCCATTGTATCTATAGTGTGAAATAACACACACACACACACACACACACACACACTCGCAAGCGCAGTGAACACAGCTGCCATTACACTTGCGTCAAGGTTTTGACCACTTATTGCAGCAATATGCCTTATATTATATGCAGTATATTATGCATTATAGTATGCGTTATAACAACAGTGACCGTGTAATTTGCACATGACCATAATCTGGCATGAACCCTCAACTGTGGATTGCTCTCGTTTTCATTATCTCAAGTAAACTCAGGGTTAGGGTGTTAAAGTGTGTTGTTAAAAGCATGTTATAAAGATAAAAAGCTGAAATGCTTTCCCATTTAGAGGTTTATGACAATACCCAAGCTCTAAATGCAGTTCTGAGAATATGTGGTGGGAAGCAGGCAGGAATTAGCATTTTGCTTTTTCAGCCCTCCAGTAATCCATTAATTTAGTCTTCCATTAATTGGTGGCATTCAGCTGGAGTGTTTCAGCGCGACAGTCTCTGATTTAATCTCAATAACTCCGACATGTTCTGTTAGTGGTGTTTTTTAATTGAATTCTGTCTGTACATTGTAATAGCCATGGCTCCAGGGTAGAGCACTCTTTCTGTTCACCTTGATGTGTTGGAGACAGAGACACAGCCAAAGGCCATAATAGAGACTTCACAAGACTCCAAGAGAAGAATACAGCAATGTGATGATCACTTCAAAGCCGTCAGAGGGCCTATACATAATGGATGACACAAGACCAGTCTGAAATGCATTGTTCTTCCCTCCCAATTAATTTAGAGGTAATTATTCCTTAGGCACCTTAATAAGATGAGAGGCCACCTTTGAGAGACTGCTGCTGGAATTAGAAAATACATTCACAAGCAAAACTGTGATCACATGCCAGTCATGCAGACATGCTGTGCAAAGTTGTCAATCTAATTTTTCACCTAGACTGTAACCGCATGCATTAATATTTGGCAGACCTCTCAGAGGAAATGTAATTACTAAGAGGGATGTCACAGCGATTCAGCATTTATTCAGCACCTTTGTTAAGATGAGGGACTTGAAAGAGACAGATTTTTAAAAAAAAACAAAACTGAGTAGTAAAAACCAATGTAGAAGACATATCCTGACATTTATTGGGTCAAACTCCAAAAACACTGGACCCTACTTTTCCTACAATGCAACTCATTAGAAACAAGAAGCAACCTCGGAGGTTGAAAAATAACTGTATATATAACTAACCAAATTTTTAAGGTATGGTTCTGCGTAACTGAGGGCGTGCCACACACCAGTATGCACTCGGCTCCACACATGCCCCACCTCTTTGCCCATCTTTGGATCAGCCAGGAGTTTGGCAAAGTCAGGTACTAGCAAGATGGCAACGGTGGAGCAGCCCACTCTTGATTTCAAAACCGCTATTCAGAAACCTATGGGTGATGTCACAGAGGTTACGTCCATCTTTATTTGAAGTCGACGATTAGAGCCTCTCTGTCTGGTAACTTCATTTCATGTGCAAAATTGATGGAGTGTCCCTTTAAAGCAGCATTAACTGTTTTTTTGGCCACTTTTTGGTGCAAGGCTAGAAACACAGTGTTGACATTGTATCACCTGTTGGCAAAACATTCTTTGTAGGTTCGACTCTTTCAGCGACTCCTTTCACACAGAACGTATTAATACTAAAATATAAATTATAGCCTCTGTCACTTTTCTATAAAGCACTCTGTAAAGTCCATTTCAGTGAGTGGGAGTTTCCATTTTTCCAGGAATTTGTTTGAGGTGTAAACTTTCGGTTTAGTGTTGTGTGTGACTGGCAGATTGCTAGTCGGAAAACAGCATCACTAATGCATACGGCCCATTTGGATGCAAAGAGAAAGGAAGCCAATGATGTGCCTAGTTTATTAGGGAACAACGGGGGACTCAGGCGAGGGCTCTGTTGTTGCTGCAGTGTTTGTTTGTAGCTGAGGAGTCGGCAGGGCCTCGTGGGAGACTCGCAGACAAGACACACATACACACACGCGGTACATTAAGACTGATGATGATGTACAGCCTCTGTGTGTTGAGGAGTCTCCTCAGCAGTACATGCCAGGAGATTGCAGTGACTCAGGCTGACACAGCGGGAGTAAGGGGCCAAGGAATCTACAATCTGCTCCCAGTGTACCACAACTCCTTCTCTGCCAGAAATAGTGCCACATTGCAGCTTTTGGAGCTGAGCTACCAAAGACTCCCAGGTCCTATTGTCAATGAAAATATATGTTGTTTAATGTGGTCTATCTTTTGCTGTTCTTTAGACTTTATTTTGTCTACTCCATGTTCCCCAAAGAGGCCAATAATCTTTATTCACGCTGTGTTAAAAAAGTCAATGTGTGGTCCTGCAGACCTTCTTTGTAAAATAATGACTCAGTTATTAATAATAACAAAAGAGACTCAAACTTTGAAATTATCACCTCAGGGCTCGGGGGTGGAAAAATAAAATAAAGACATGAAGAAATGACAGCGACAACAGTCCCTGTAGTAAAGTCACAGAGCTTCAAAGTCTCTGACATTTTGATGGGAATTCTTTTAATATACTTTTAATTATGTCAGTGTTGGACACAGGGGATTTTCTTTATACAATAAGATTAGTATCCGCTGCGACTCTACTGCAGCTATAGGCAATGTTTTCTATCTCCCGCTTCTACAGTTGTTTGTCTCTAAAATATTTGGGCCGAACTGTCCAAGGCCCCATAAAAAATTCATGATTTCTGCTTCTGGGTAGACTTAACATTCCCTTTTAAACAATAACATCAGCACGATACAGTATTTCCGTATTTTAATGTCTCTGTGTTTTGTATTTCTACGGTCATAAAATGTTTTAGAACACAGGAATGAGTCATCAATGAAGGAAAGGCTGATTATGCATTCATGCTGGATTTCATCAGCTGCAGTATACGTGCAGGTGACAGTAAACTGTTTGATGTTTGGTACAGCTGGATCTTCCTGGTGAAGATCAGAAGGAAACACTCGTCATCTGAAGTCGGTTTGATGCTGCAAATGAAATCGTCTGATAAGAATTGAGTTTCCAACAAACTCATTAAAATTTCTTTTTCAAAATGTCCCTTTTTCCTTATATTAGGGTTGTATAATTTGCATGAATAGCTTTTTGAAAAATGTATAATGCAAGCAAGTGATTTGGCATGAAGGAAAATCTTGTCATTACGCTGCCATGAAACAGGATTGTTTGTGTTGTTGCTGAATGACAGATAAGACGGCAGCTAATGAGGGACTTGCAGGTGAGGTTTAATGGTCTTAAATATGTCATTAAAGGCAAAGTCATGTCAAATAGGATTAAGGGTTTCGTGTTTTAAAGGCAGCTTTCTCTTTAGATGTCAAGGGCCTTTTCCCCCTGCTAGCACTGCGTGTTATGAAGGTGTTTTAAGCACAATTAACAACTTATAAGTAGTCAAGCCCATGTGTCCGATCACGCACTCAGACACTGTAAGTGAATTAACAGTCGACATAATATAAGACAATAAGACCTGCTTCAGCTCAGCCATTTTCTTAGGATGTCTGGTGTGAGCGGCTCTCTTCAGGTCATTCCAAGGTATCTCTACAGGATCAAAGTCTGGATTCCAACAGGTGGATTCTCTTTGTTTGAAGTTATTCTCTGGAGATTTAGTCTGATCTTTAGGGTCTTTGTCCTGCTGCATCACCCAGCTTCTTCAGCAGGTGTACAGCCACCCTGACATTATCCTTTAAGATACCTTCATAAGCTTGGGAATTCATTTTTCCCTCGATGATGTTGAGCTGTTCATATGCAGTGCATGTTCTTCCCAAACAATATAGCCTTAATTTCATCAGTCCAAGGAACATTTTTTCAGTAGTGTTGTGGAGTGTCAAACTGCTGGAGAGAGGCGTCTCCTTCTGTGGTGTCCATGGCCGGACACCATCCTCCATGCACCATGATCAGTGTACGGTAGACTCATGAACAGAGATGTTAACCTGCTCCAATGATTCCTTCAAGCCTTAAGCTGTTTTGTTGCATTAATGATCATTCTGCATTGTGCCTTTGGAGTCATCATAGCTGGGCCATACCTAGAGGAGCCACAGAACTAAATCATCTCAATTTGTCTAACTGTGGACTGATGAATATCTAAACTCCATCTGATGACTTTGTCAACCTTACAGCTTTATGCAAATCAACAATTCTTCACCCTAAGTCTTCTGAGATCTTATTGATGAGGCAGGGTTCACATCAGCAGATGTTTTTTGTGAACAGAAAACTCAAAATGTTTAACAGCTCTAACCCACAACTTCAGTCTGGCTTCATTGATTAGACTCCAGCTTTGATAACTCCTGACTCCAATTGTTGATTGTTACTGTCATTAGCCGACGGGTTCACATAATTTTTCCATCCTACATTTGAATGATATTTTCAATATGGACCAGGATGATTTATGTGTTATTAGTTCAAAAAGATTGTGTTTGTTGATAATTGTGCCTTGGATGAAGATCAGACCATATTTTAGGACAAATTTATAAATACATGGAGGTCAAGGGCTCACTTACTTTTTCTTGCCACTATACTTTACTGGAATCTTTTTGCATACATTTTCTCCAAATGCATTCCTACATCATCTACATCATTATCATCAGCAGAATGCCTGCTGTTTACAATAACATCAGCGATGCCTCTGTCTCCCATTGTCACATATACCATATTTTTAATCTTGCTTATATTCACCTCAAAAAAACATCAAAACAAGCTCCAGTAACAAGATGCCTTGTCTCATTTCCGCAGTGCAGAGATATCTCTACAGTTCATATTCTCCACCATGATTCTGCTGAATTACCATCCTGTGGTTCATAAAACAAAGATGCTGGACCAGTCAGAGGACAGCCTGGACCAGTTGACTCTGATGCAAGCAGATTAAACTCATGTCAAGCTGCATTTTCTGCCCCACTCCTCTCCACGTTGACAGCAGATGGCCCGGAGGGTAACATGTCAGCAGGGCACTCATTGCTATGCATAAAAATGCAACTATCTGCAAAAACCAAAGAATAATATGGAACACAGCGCAGTGATTTGCAGCAAGAAAAACTTTAATGAGCAACTGAGCGTCCTGGGATGACTGTCAAAATGAGGTGGCTGGATTTTAATCAGTTCAAATGATGTGCTGTATCACATCTCTACTGCCTGGTTATGCCACTATTATGAGTTCTTATAAATATATTACTCTCCTGCAGGGGGCTTAGCCTGTTTGATATTTGTTTCTATATTTGGTACATTATAATTCCCATGCAGAGCAAGGGAGGCTGGTCCAATCACGCAGCAGTCTCTGCAAAACAGCAACAAGGCAGTGTGCCTCGCACTCAGACGGGCCATGTCATATTTTCCACAGAGAACGGTAGCAGACCAGGCACTTGGCTCACAGATCGGACTATCAGGCCATCTGCCGTGCCATCCCACAAATTCACTCTTTTATGTGACGCGTGGTAATCAAGTCATCTAATGTTTCCATCTACTCCATGCTACTGCTCATCTCCACATGCCTGCTTGCCTGTCATTATGCAGCACTACCCATGATGCTGCTGCTGTATATCCTCTTACATACCATTAATCATGTTCAGTGGTTGACAAGCATCAAAGAGACGGTAAGAATGAGCATCAAAACCCCTCCACACACAGCCATCACATGGAGGCATGTTCATGTAAAGGATTTAAAAGAAAGTAAAGTGACCCTGCTTATATCCTGGAAGTGTGACGGTGTGTGGCGGTGGAGAGGGGCTGAAGGCTTTCACTCTGAATCTATGGAAACGCATGATTTTAAATCAGTGAGGGACAGAGAGAGAATGGGAGTGTACTGTATGCAGAGGGAAAAGGGTCCAGAATTAGGAGATTAAAGTAGCTGCAGGATTAGGCTCCAGGTTTTAATGATTGAAAAGGAAAAGCTGTGAACAGAGTCTGACATGTTCTCTCTGGCCCCTCTTCACTGCCTCTCTCCAGAGCATGTGTCTCCTTCTGATTGTGTGGACAGCCTGCAGGGAGAGCCAGCTCTGCTCTCCATTAAATAACATACATTTGTTTAAAGAACGTTCATGTGCGAGCACATGTTTCCTGAAGAAATGCGGTCGCCCCGGTTAACAAATAATATGTGGACTGGACGGCACATTTCACATGAGATTTTTACTGTTGTTGCCATTGCACTTGCACAAACACTCAGGCATTTAGTGCATTTGCACTCACATGCATAACGCAGACACTGTAAATAACGGGATTAAGGTAATAGTTTGATCAAAGCACATCATTTACAGTAATCAGACTTCCACAGCAACCTGGGTTTACATAATCTGTTTAACGTCTCTAAGGATGTGTAGTCGCTTACTGGAAACATCTTATTAATGCCACAAAATAAGAAGGAAATGAGGGGTCTGTGGCGGTGTTTTGTTTTCATTCTTATTTATTCTTCTTTTTATTCTTTGTTCTTATGGTAAAATGATTAGCGTGCATCTTACTTTTACTTTACTTTACTTTAAGTGGCAGATCACCTCTAAAAATAATTATAGCAAAGCAATTGATTTAGGTCATACCAAACCACTGATAATGTGAAAACAGCCCGTCGTTTTCACATTATCAGTGGTTTTACACCAGTATGAACCTGTGAGCGTATTAGACAGCTTGACTGTCGGCTCTGCACTCCCATTTCAGGTGTAATAATTAGGCCTCAGCTCTCTTATCTCCCCTAAAGCCACATTTCATTAACACATACGTACTGCACAAAGTATATCTTTAAGTGTGAAACTCTTCTTGACTGCTGAATTACAAAAATATCCCAAGACCCTCACTGCAGCACTGTATTTTACAAGGATCACTTTCAGCTGAGCTTTAATTGTCAGGAGGGCCAACTGTACTGAAGATAACTCATGCCCTGAAGAAATGAGATGGTAATGTATTGCTGGCCATTCGAAGTAAATCTGCAGGGTGCTGTTTCATGCAAATGCAAGGCGCCCTATGTGTCAGCAAAAAGGTAAAAAAAAAAAAAAAATACATTTGAGAAAGGCAGATGGAAGACTGTGCTCGGGATGTCTGTAGCAAGTTTCCTCTGACATTCTGTGATTGCTGAAGGCTACTGTGGTAAGTCTGCCAATACCTGGAAAAAAAGGAGGGATTTCACTTTTCGTATAACCCTTGTGTTTTTCTCCTCGTAGTCACATTGCTCATTCTGTTATATTGATTGGTGGCGGTTTTAATGGGTGAATCTTTTAAAATTGGCCACAGAAAAACCATTCAGTGTCTTGGCTTTGGATCCAGCACTGTTGTTAGAAAATGATAGGGGGAAAGGCTTGATTTTGTTTTTATCTGTTATGCACTGGGCGCCAAAACAGTAACAACTTCAACTTTAAAGACAGTGCCCATGGTTAGCGCTACCTCTGTCCACTGATAATCACCACAGCTACAATTCGTAGGTTTGATCTGAAATGCTCAAATATTCTGTCAAATAATGTTTTTTTTTTCTCACTCCTGTTCCCACCAGACTGCTTTACCTCTTCATTTCAAAGGATAAGTATTCCCTTTGTTGAAGGGCTGAGCCTATCAACTTCAGAGATCAAATCCTCATAGCCCATCCATAATAAGTCAAAAGGCCAGCTTCAGAGGCTTGTACTGAAAAAGACAAAGGGTGAAAGAGAATTAAGAAGTGAACAGATTCTTATGGAGAGGCCCAAATGCAAATCAAGGACTCTGGTTTTGGATATGGATGTCTGTTTTGTCTAACAGGACTCCAACACAGCAGACTGTGCAGCTTCTGCCACAGTAAACAGGAATTTTAAATCGGGAAGACTTGTTGTTTCAATCCTCTGCATGCATCCTGACTGAGGCGCACTCTGATGTCACTCTTCCGAGCCCGGGAGCCCGGCCAGCACGCTGTTTCTGTCCAAGCCAACGCCGAGAGATGAGAAATACGAGAAAAAGGAGCTGATGAGGCAATACTCGCTAATGAGTAGCAAAGTGGAATCTTTTCTATGGATTTCTCAGCAATCGACAGCCGGTTGGAGACGGTCTGAGCGTTGATGTTGGTGTGAAAACAGCAAAGACTGACTGGATAGAATAAATTGTCGTCACTGTGTAGCTTGTGAGAGGAACAGCCTGCTGTTTAGAGACTGTGACAAACCCTAATCTGTTGTTAAACCGCTACTCAGAGCAAGAGGATATCTCTATTGCTCCTTGGTGGTTACCAGTGCGCCTGATAAAACTATTCTATTTGTCTGATGTTTAACAAGATAAAACTTCCCTCCCAGCTAACACTCGAGGATTAACGTCTTAACCTCAACATTAACCTGAAGCAACACAGAGCTTAACTGCATGAGGCTGGACGTGCGGCGCTGACAGAAAGCTCTGGGTTAAAACAAAATCATTAGGACTTCTAACCAGGGATGCTGTGGACAGCCAACAGGCTCATTATGACCAGATGCAGGTGGGACTATGGTTCTGCTCTCGTCTAATGAGAGAGATAGAGAAAATAAAACAGACAAAATGAGAGAAAAAATCTTCAATGCCGCATTCAGTAAGTCAGTGCTCTATTGTGAATCAGGTGGAGGCTCTGTGTAATTTGTTGCTCTCTGGAAGCTTAATATCAAGCCAAGATTACACATGGATGTTTCTGTAAATCACAAGGAAACAGCAATTTGATGGTCTCGTGTATTATTGTTATTTACTTACTTGTTATTTCTAGTGGAAGCAGGATGCTAGAGAAGATATGAAGGGGAAATGATCAAAAGGTCCAAAAATTCAGAAGTACTTTGAGCGCTATCTTGAGTTGTTTCTATCTTAAAGTTCAGATTGAAAAAAAAGTAATGAGGAGAGTCGCTAAAGTAACTTTTGAGAACAAAAGTTCTCAGCGTTTTCAGGGCTGCGCGTCAAAAGAGACACAGCTGTAATACGCCGATGGGCAGAAATGCATAATTTAGCTAACATGTTACTGTGATGTGATGATTTTCTCAATAACAAGTAGTGTTTACAATTACAAACTCATTATTTACTTTACAGTTACAAATCCCAGTAACGCTCTTTTTATTAAGGAGAAATACGACTCCAATTAACTCCATAGTTGTCATACATGTTGTGTCTCTTTACCTGCTAGTGTTATCCACTGATAGAGCTGCATTCAAGAATCATCTGGTTTTGCTTAGAGACAATGTCTAGTAGTTAAACCCACAACTTCACTATGAGCACGGGACTCCCCTAGAGCTGCATGCAGTCACCACAGCTAATGTTATGCTAGCTGTCGATGGCCAGCAAATGCTTCCAAAATGTAAGCTGGCTCCTTGTTGAATCACAGTATCTCATTTTCAGTTTCTACTCATGTTAGATTAAGAATATATGACAAGTGGTTGTGGAGCATTTGGAGTTTTCAAGGTGTCGTGGTTACATGTCAGGTTTGATCAGGCATACCATGTTACTGGCTTACTGCTTAAAATCCAGTGTTGACCTCCTGGTAAGCCATGAAGAAACTACTGAAAGTAATGATTTGTGTCATGTAAAACAAACGAGATTTAAATATTAAAATTATTTTTCTATTTCTTGAGAATTTTTTCTTGAATCATAATGAACTTTACACGAGAAGATTGATACCACTGTCCATTAAATACTCTTTGGTACTAGTGCCTGTAAGCATATGAGTTAGCTTAGCTTAGCATACAAACTGGAAACAGGGAGGTAGCCTGGCTCTCTCCAAAATTTCAAAATACACCTATACAAGTCCCTCTAAGCCAATGTTGTTTTTCACCTTTGAAAAGACTCTGTTCTAGTTTTTATGCTAAGCTAAGCTAAACTTAGCTAAGCTAACCAGCTCCTGGCTCAAGCTCCATACATAACACACAAGTAAGAGGGTGGTGGCAATCTTCTCCTCTAATTCTCAGTAACGAAGTGAGTGCACGTATTTCCCAAACGTCTATCGCTCTTTGTGGGTGAATACTGTGGGTAAAAACATAAATGGCAAGTAATTTTTCATTTGATTGTGACTTATCCCATAACGAGCAGTAGAAGGTACACACTGTCACACATACACACACCTGGTGATTCATTAGTGAAGCTGGATGAACATTTTATGCAGAGCAGATAGAGGAACAAATGGCACGGTGCGCTGGTTCATGTAGTCATTATTGTCATTATTATTCCACATTCTGGCTGTCTGTAATTACCCACTTCGCTTACCGGTACACCACATTCTCGTTCTGAATTCTTTCCATCGCTAGCTTGGCGATAATGCAATCACAAAATGAACAAAACTGCAGAGCTTTCGAATCACAGGGAGAGAGGGGAGAAGAAAGGCTTTGAAGTCATATGGTTAATATTGATGAGGTGAAATAGTTTTGATTAGATGATGATGATTAGCACCAGAGATTTCACTTTTTTCTTTTATTTTGCATCAGCAAGGTCAAATGCCTAAAAATTTCACACATTTTCCAGTTGCTTGATCAGTGAACATGTTACAGAGAGCAGGGCAGAAATTTCTAATCAATGACATGACATATATTATCATTTGACTGAGTGGAAAGAAAATGATTCAAATACTTTTTAATGTTTCCCAATAGCTGTGTGGAGCAAAGAAGAAACACTAAAAATCTCTAAAGGAAAAAGACAAATCTTAACGTTTTAATCTTGTATGTGTGACTGCTAGACTAGCTCAGCCTAAGCACTACACTTTTCATTAAATGTTGCTCTGTTGACATGCAAAACCTACTACATTAGAGGTGTGAGTAAACTTTCTGTGAATATAAAGCTGTAGTCCACCGCTCACAACAGATTCTCCCCATTGTAAAAAAAAAAAATCCTTGTCAAGTTTGTTCACCATGTCGCCACAGCAAAGCTCTCTATGCATTATACTTCTTGAGCAAGTCACTTTGCCAGTGCCTCTTACGATCCGGAAACACTCTGGGCAAGCGGATCTTTTTGAAATCCTCAATGCATTTCTTCAGATCCTCCTCCAGCAACTTTCTCTCCTCTTCATCCTCATCCACCCCAAGTGGGGGGACGCCATTCTCCCTCACTGTGGGCCGCGGCAGTGTCTTTAGGTTGAGGGTGGTGGGACGTTGGGGGCTCTCAGCGAGAGGCGGCGTTGGGGGAGTATTAGGAGGGCTGGAGGTGGATGATGGTTTGGATGACGGCAGAGGTGGAGGCAGGACTGGAGGTGACAGAGGTGGGAGGTCAGGGCTGTCTGTAGCAGGAGGAGGAGGCGGCGGAGGAAGAGGAGGTGTTAGAGGAGGAGGAGAGTCCAGGGGCAGTGGATTCCGAATGTCCAGCAGTGGGATGCTGCTGGTTTCTGGAAGGCTTTGGGTTCGGCCGGTGCTGCTGTGCTC
Source organism: Seriola lalandi dorsalis (assembly GCF_002814215.2). NCBI lineage: Eukaryota > Metazoa > Chordata > Actinopteri > Carangiformes > Carangidae > Seriola > Seriola lalandi. The sequence goes on along the minus strand of NW_019524451.1, from coordinate 176,464 downwards.
CACTGTGGCGGATTCAGTATGAGCAGCAGCAGCAGGTTCAGGGGTCTCCACTTCAGTGAGAGCTGGGGGGTCAGAGGTCATTGCCTTGAAGTTTAGTGATGAAACACCTGCAACAGAAAGGAGGAATTAGTCATTTAAATCTAAGTGCAATATGAAACATTTCCAGCTAAACTCAAATCACTTGAGAGCAAGAGTGAGATGAGAGGATTGATACGCATACACATACACACTCAACATACACATGAGCTTGGAATCAATCCTCTCATTCCCAAAATGTAATCCAACATTTTGGGAACTAGACCTATGAAAATTCATGAGTGAGACGATGAATAGATTATTCATACTCAGGAGTCTGGTGTGTTTGAATCAAGGTCTCAGCCAACAGGGGAGCTCCTCCACACAGAAATTTGATTACATTTAGCTTTTTCTTTTTTTTCATTTTTCTTTTTTGGCCTTATCAAAGTGTGTCAGTAGCGTGCGGCTGGCACAGAAGCAAGCACCTCAGCTCTGAGCTTTACAGTTTCCAGGAGCACAGAATGAAGTAAACACATGCTGGCACGAGAGCTTGTCAGAGCATTATGGAAACAGAAACGAGCAGAGAAAGGAGCTCCTCAGGAGAGGAAGGGAAATGAGAGATAAGGAGAGTGGAGTACAGTTTCACCTAATTTCAGAATTCCCCTTTACCCTTTATTTGCATGTATATTATCGTAGAAGGAATGTAGTGACTGACCAGAGCGCGTGAGACCTCTTGGCTGAGGCTTGAAAAGCAATTTTTTTAACGGGATGTTGATTTTTCATCTCATCTCTGTGTGAGGACAGAGGAGGTTGCAGCTGTGCGACTTCTCGGAATAGTTGGAGGGGGACATGCACATTCTGCACCTCTTGGTATTTGAAAGCCCATCAACCATTTTGAACTGCCCCCTCTCTCTTTACAAACAGCCTATTTTTTAGACACAAGTGGGCGTTCTACTCAGCCTTTCACTGTTCTTTGATTTCCACTGTCTACGTCATGGCTACACAGCCTCAGATTTGCACAACAAACTTAGCCCATGTCCACCCATAAAGCGGATAAATTTCAAAATGCTTTTTTTTTGGCCTTTCATTTCGCACTAATCCTGGGTTTTTGACCCTGGAGGACACACCCCACCGAGCACATTCAAAACCGCCCTTTTTGTGTTGGACCCAGGGTGGACTGGGAAAACAGCCAATTTAAAATCTTACTGTCATGTATGATCTTTACGCAGTCTCAGGCAGACATTTTGGAGAATCTCAACTTGTTCACTTCCTCATGCTGGTTCTGTATTTCTAGAGGAAATCGTGCAAAGCTGCTGGCTCAGGAAAAGAGATCTGAGCTTTTTTTGTTGTAGTTGTGGTGGTGGTACTTCAGGGTGAACCCTCTGAGAGAACAATCAGAAAATGCTCCATGGACTGAAAAAACTTAATACGTAAACATTTTTCAATGTAGCCGAATGAGTCTGGACGTGGCCGTACACTAAGTTAAACGGTAATGACAGCCCTGCATTCATACTGCTCATGCACTGCATCATCCGACAGAGTCACAGTCACACAATATTAAATCACACGCATTCTCACTCTCACAGTGAAGCAGCCACATACACGACATGCTGCTACTGTATATGAGAATACAGAGGAACAGCTAATCTCTCCCACAGCCCCTCACACATACTCATGCAGAGATATGCAGGTACTAAGTGACACACACACACACACACACACACACACACAGCGGCAGACACACAACACAAATGAGCAAACACACACACACACACACACGTAATGACATATAAAGACACACAGGGGCCTGCACTGTTTCCTTCAACAGGGCTCATCATCACGGTAACTCGTCTTATATAACAGGAAAAGCTGCTTGTGTCAAACGGAGGCGGCACAGAATATTCTTCCACTGCCTTGGCTTTCTGAATACCTGAATATGAAAGTGTATGTGTGTGTGTGTGTGCGTGTATGCGACATAAAGTGTACAAACATGCCCGTATGTAAGAGCAAATGAGTGTCGTCTTGTGTTTGAGCATGAATACGTAAGCATGTGTGTGCTAAATGTACGTGTATGTGTTTGCGTGTGTGTGTGTGTGTATGTGTGGGTGTGTGTGTGTGTGTGTGTGCGTGCGTTGTTGTATTCTGAGCATGTATTGGCATTTGAAAGAAGGACAGATAAAGACAGAGAGAAAGAAAGAGGATGTAGGGGAAGGAGGGGTGACAGAAGCATGTTCTCCACTGTGTGTGTTTGTGTGTTCGCTGCATCCAGTGTCTCTCATAATGAATACATGTGTTTGAGGGCCGCATGGACGTGGGAGTATGGGGGCTTAGCAGTGTCGGAGGAATAATCCACTGGGGGATGGGCTCCATGCTTTCCTCCACCACTAAGCCTCATGGAGGAGAACAGCGAAAGAGAGCACTCAACCCTTTTCCCCGGGCCACTTCTCCAGGGATATATGCAAAAGCCAAAGCACTTTCTCACACACCCTCTGCCTCTCTCTCTCTCTCAGCCTCTCTTTCAGTCTCTCCCATCTGTTCACTGTGACACATCCCTCTGTTGCCATCATTACTGCTATTAGCAACTCTAATGTGTCACTGTTGCCAGGGTTTAGCACCTCTCCGTCATAAAATGTCTCCTCCGCAGTTTGTAATGTTACTTTCACCTGAATCTTTACATTTTACGCAAAACATAGCACAATGTGTATTCCCACACACAGCCTAAATAAAAACCATGATGAGGTGTGGGAATAGGCACCACATGGAAAATGAGGTTAGTTTTATCATCCTGACTTAATGTGAACATTTGGAAGTTTCTTTCAAATTAAGCTGAAGTTAAATGTATTTTTTGCCTAGAAATCATCATGCTCTGCACTGCGGGGCCTTGGTCTTTGCTTTAACTTGTGTGCTTATTTTAAGTAATCTGAGTTTCATTTATATCTGTGCAGCACTTTTGGAGCCTTTCAAGGGCTACGCTTAGACGCTGTTTCCACAATTATGTCCAAAAACAGATCAAGTCATCTTTTGAAAAACAGCCGCACTATCATTGCAGTTTATCTTTACACACAAACAGTGTAAGGAAAACAGTGTCATTTCAGCTGTTTAAAAATGACTGTATCAGCTGCTTCTGAATAACCTTGAATATGACCGGGTCAATCTGCCTGTGGATACTTTTTAAAATTCACCGCTGACAGGTGTTGTGAGCCGAAGATAACAAACAAGAGGACAGCATCATCTCCATGGTAACGCCACAATGATGTGAGGGATCTAGAGCTACACAAATGCATAGTAATGTCTCTCAGACTGAGAGGAGCCTTTTTATCCACAGTGTGAAGTTGTACATATGGCTCTTCCTGCTGTCCTAAAGGGAGCTCACGCTACATAGGTTTTGCAATTACAGCATATTTTATATCTAATTACCTAGTATTCAGCTCAGATATCCAACATCTGCTTTGTGAAATGATCCGTATGGTGCCTAATGACAGGGTGGGCCTTGCCACCTACAGTCTTCTCATTCATTGTCTTTCCTCTCTGATTGCTGTCAGAACAAATACATATGGGGGTGTAAGCAGACACAGTAATACTATATTCTTCAGACTAACTTTACATGTTGGGGCACAAGCACAGTCGTCCATATCAAAGTCACTGGAGTGCACTCACAAGTCTCTGAGCAATTACAAATCTGTCAATCTGCATAATGTTGAGGAAATGCGTGACGTAAACAGCTGGAGACTGGGGAGCTGCTGCCAAGTAAGGTGTTTGAAGTAAACCAGTGAGCCAGTCATCAATACTTCACCCACAGATACGTTTTTTCAGTGCATTTGGAATGGAAACGAGTCTTGTTTATATTTATTTTTGCAGGCTTGCACAAATCTACATCCGCTCCGAGTGTCCTGCTGATTCACCTGCTCCACATGCCTCCTCTTTATCTTCCCCTGTTTTAAACACCCAGAGCTGCTGCCTGGCTCCCACAGCCTGTAACCAGCCTGCCTAAGCACCCTAAAGCCCATCCTGGCGTCCCTCAGCCGGTGCAGAGCCTTCAGCCAGGTTCCAAGCATGCCCAGGACTGCAGCACCAAGGACAAGTCTGTCCAGATTACTGATAATTAGAGGGGGGGCAGATTAGAGCCCAAGACTCCAGATGGCCGAGGTGAATCCCGTCCTAACAACAGCACTGACAGACACATCTCACTGCTTCAAGCAAGTTACTGCTCGCCAGTCTTTCACAGTGGCTTCACAAAGTTGATCCATAGTTACACAATCTAGTTCTAACTTTAACATTATTTCAAGTGACTTTATATTAAAATGCATACAGTGGATACAGTTATGCTGCTTTGCTATAAAAAGTAGACAAAAAATTAACTCCAAAATGATACAACTTTTCTCGTCTGCCAGTGATTGATGGCACGCAGTTAAAACTCATCAGATTGAAGTCATTTGCCATCTCGAGACAATTGTTTGCAAAGAGACTTTAAATGTTCACTGGCTTATAATTCTGAAAATATCAGCTGATCAGTCAACGGGCCTCTGGGCACAGATAAAGAAAAGCACCAAATCTCAAGAGACATAAACACATCCTCATCAACCAACACTGATTAGCAAAACATATGAAACAAACACCCTTAAAATAGGACCATAAATTAAAACGGTGTGAGACTATATTCCATAATAAAAACATGTGAAAATGGAGAACGAACAACAGCATTAAAACAAACCAGGATTAAAATGAAATTAGAATGTGATCATTGTGACTTTTTAATGAAGAAATGTTATGCTGCCTTGCGCTGCCATGCAACTGTGTTGTCTGGGAAATGAGTATAAATAAAATATATATTGCATCAGACTAAGATGTAAGAGTCTAGCAGGGGAAGTTCAAGTGCTCCGACTGTGTCCTCAGTCAGTTACTACCACCACTTCCACCTCACTTTGCCCAATCTACCACACAGTATTTCTCTCCCTTTCTTTCCTTTCCAACTGCCTCACCCCTCTTGTTCCTCTTCACATATTTACAGTCTCTGTGGTACTGTATATGAGGAACTTTGCCACTTTATCCTTTATCCGTTTTTGGGTTTTTTTTCTGCTCTCCTTTCTAATCCTACAACTTGTTCCTGACTCTCTGACTCACTCTCTAACTAATTTCATGCTCCCTCATTCCCATCCTACTTTTACTTTGTGTTTCCACACATCCCTCATGCTTTCAACTGTCAGTTAGTCTTTCTGTCTTGGGGCTTAATAGAGAAAAGAAAAGATTGCACAGTAAAAGAGAATAATAAAGAGACAACATGGAGGATGGTAGATGAGAGAAGTCAGCACTGAACATCACCAGTGACAGAATGCTGCTCTTTTTCAGCTGCTAGATCTTGTCCCATGTGAACCCCCCGCCCCCTTGTCTTTCCTCTCGGGTATCACTCCCCCTTGACCTTGCATGACAGAGTCCCCCTGGAGTTCGGGGGCCAATATGTTTTGAGACAGCTGCTATCTGTAGGAGATGCGTAAGAAGAGGAGGACGAGGAGGAGGAGAGGCAGAGGAGCATGTGTTCGTGTGCCCCATGCTGGAGGATAGAGCAGTGCAGTGAAGGTACACATCTGGCTCAATGACTGCCTCACTATAAATAAACCAACACACAATAAGATAAAGATGCCCCGAGCCAGCGCTACTGTACTCTGTGTATGTGGGCTTGTGCGTGAGCCGAGTTGTCGTCAAGGACAAACACAAACGCAGAAGGGCCTGAGCTCACGTATGTATACATGTGAGAATGAACAAGAGCATGCGAAACTCTCCGTTGACGTTTAAACGCATAACATGCTTACACTCTCATCACACACACACATACAGTATTTCACATACTGATGGAGAAAGCAGTGGAAGGCCTCAGGCTGCTGCATGCTGCCTCCGCTTCTCCGCTACATCCTCCTATTGGTTGACGCTACTCCCAAGTAATTACCAGTTTTCTTTATTAGCTTGGACTTCTCCTGTTCATTGCCGTCAAGAGAGGGTGAGGGAGGGAAATGGCTTGTATGCCTGCTAATGCATTTTTAACTGATCGCAAAGCAGAGTGAAAAGAAGACAGACAGATCTAAAAACCTCACACCCCCGAGTCAGTAGCCTCACGCAGGAGGGTTGTTGCGCATCCTCTCCCAGCAACCTCCCTCCCTCTGTACATGTGTCCGTCTGCATTTGTGTCCGTGCGCATTCAGAGATGCCAACTGCCTGCTCAGCATATTTGTGAGACAGGGAGTGCCAGTTCATTAGTTCATTGCCCCCGCGTGGCCTCCATACCAACCCCGCGCTGACCCACCCAGCACAGAGGCCCAGACAGTCATCACACCAGCTCTCCAAACATCCACGTAAGCACAAACATGAGCAGGAAAACAAGAAAGAGCCAAAACATGCTGGCGTACAGATCCAAAAGTGGACAAGTCATTGATGCTGAGAAGACATAAACAAGTTTACAGTCACAGATGGTTGCAGCTCAGTGTGGAGGATAAACAGCAGAATTCAGACAAAACCTGGTAGTACACTCAGTCTAAGATGTAGATAAAATGACTCATTGTGTCGCTCTGTGTTGTCAGTCTAAAGCATGTGGTATGTCTATTCATAAAAGAAGCTGCAGTCTGGGAACCTGAGCTGGTTGTAGTGAATTTAAAGGCACATCCCATGATTCACATACACACCAGATAGAAAATAGAAGTTCTCTCTGGTGGAAAATATCAGTTTCCCGTCCTTTTATGTTGATGTAATCGTACTATGAATCAATATTAATCCCAACCATATACTGAGTAATCCTGTGGCTCTATGTCTGTCTGCTGTAACTGAATCTCTCTGTGAGTGCTGACAGGGCTGACAGGCCACTAACAGCACGGCCCAGTGAGGGCTTTGTTTGTCAGGACGAACCAGCACCTCTTTGTATAACAGGACCCTTCACGCTGGAGCTGCGCAGGAAGAGAGATAAGATGAGAACACCAAATCCTTCCCCAGCGTAAATACTCTCCAGCTCTCATCTCCTCTCTACCAGGTTATCTGTCTAGCCTTGCTTTCTTGCCCCATTTTCCAATCCCCTTTTCCTTTGACGTACATCCGTTCCTCTTCTCCTCTGCTCCTTTCTTTTTCCAAATAGGGGAAATGATGACCCAGCTGGCTACGAAACAAGAGGATCAGGAGAGGAAAACAGACCAGACCAAGGCCTGTTGCCATGTAGAGCCGCCTACAGTGATAGCTCCACAGGAACATGACATGGGTCAAATCACTGCCTCGAGGTAGAGTGCTCACAGAGAGAACAGTCTTGTACTCTCAGGGAACATTTCTTTTTGGCTTGTACTTTAGTGGCAAGAGTTAAAAAATGAACTGCAAAAACTCTGTGAGAAATTGTCTCAACTTCAAACATTGTGGTAGGAGCAAAAAAATATATAAATTAAGTGATTGTGTGCTGTGCAGTGAGCAGGTCTGACAAATGCAATCTGCTATTTGGACTTTTTCCAAAAGACAGAGAAGCAAAATTTCATGGTAAAATATCTTTATTGTAACACTCTGGATAAAAGAGGCATACCACTAAGATGACATAACTAGAGCCTGCTTCTTGTATGGCACATGAGCAGGCATGCTACACTTTTCAGCCACAAGTTTCACAATAGAGCATTTAAAAAAACAAAAAAACAACAACAATAAAGCAGCATGTCATCACAGCCCGGCCTGTGGACCTCGCTGCTGTCGCTGTTCAGCGTCTGAGTGTCAACACTTCTCACACATCTACTGTTGAATGTTGAGTCTCAAGGCAACTGATGGAGGTAAAGACAGAGAGCGGTTTAGGACAATGATGCCTGAAATTTTTCACACATGAGGCGTGTTTCTCCGTGCTTGTGCTAATGACTGACCTTGGCGTTACCCCGTGTTGCAGTAGTGCGCCGGGGAACAGCGACAGAGGAATGCTGCCTGTGACTGTGCAGGCACTGCATTGTCCCGATCTCTGAGGATCTGTCACGCACCCAGCCCAGACCGCAACAAAAATCATCTGTTTTCCAGGAAGGTAGCCGCATACATTTTTCAACAATTCATGTGACGCTCATCAGCTATCTAGGCCAGACTGAGATCAGGTTTAGAGGTTTTATACTAAGGTAATTAGCGTGTGAGAATCTCTAACAGCACTTACATGAGTCAGAATTCATAAAAACAACATGTGACTGCCTCACCTACATAACCATAACCCTGGTTGTTGTGTAAATTATGCCCACTTTTCTGTCTGTGGGTGTTTTTATTGACAAAAATCATTTCTAATCTTTTAAAAATGGGCAAATCATTGCTCTGCATGAGGCTTCAACAACAACAGCTATTCAACGTCCTGGATTTTAGGTCCCACCTGCTTCAAGATTTTTACTGTACAAAGTAATTAGGTCAATTATTGGCAACAAAATAAAGGTTTTGTAATCTGCTTTTAGAGAGCCTCTTATCTGTGCATGTCCTCATTTCTATCTTGACTCCTTTTTCTGGTCAACTGCTCCAGACAAATCCAGACTGAGGAAGAAAAAGAATAAAAAAAAGAAAAGAACAGAAATGTGGAGAAAAAAGTGGAAAAGCAGATGGGAGGACGAGGGAGATGGTGCCTCAGAGAGGAGTGTGGGACATTTAATATGAAGTATAGTTTATGTCCAAGTAAATTTATTTTAATGGGAAATGGTGAGATGAAAATTTGAATTGGTTTCTTTTGTGATTGAGTTGTATTGTCACTGGAAATTAAAATTTTACACTGCAGTAACGGGAGGGCATGTACCACTTTCCTCACAGTTTAAGCTGAATGCCATTCAAGACTGAAAAAACATAGAATTATGAATGGAAAATACAACCCAAATAGGAAGAAAACATCTTTTATTTGACAAATCAGTTTGCTTTTTTTGTTTTTTTGCTGAACACTTTTAATTTCAGTGTTGTCTACGCCTGCAGTGACACACTGCTGCAGGTCTAACATATTGACTCAGATGTCAACAGCACGTCATCACACAGAAACACAACATTGTGGTTTCTAGACATTTCAGAATACATTTATTGTCAGTCAGACATTCTTCAACCTGACACCTTATTGTTCAGGTGAAATCCTACACTGTACAGCCTCGCAGGCTGTTTCTCATTTTAAATTCATTTTATTTTAAACCTCTTTTTAAAAAAAAAAAAAAAAAAAAAAATTTTATTACAGCATCTACATTTTCCTAACCATGTCTGCATTTTCTTGTCACCAGCTAGATCTTTTGTTGGATTTAAGTGCCTTCAGCTTGTGTTTTAGTCTGAGGTATATGATGTGCAGACCTGTCCTGAGGCTGTAACTGGAACCCCCCCCCCTTAACTCGCTCCTTTATAACTTAAGTTATAGCCGCTCATTATAAACTGCCCTCACAATGCCCTTGCTACAGTGGTGAGAGGACATTGGGCTTTGGCTGGCTACAGTGTAATCCTACCCTTTCTCATGGGTATTCACTTACAGTAAGTGAGAGCTATCATCAAATATGCAACAGCTTCAACGAATACTGAACTGAGTATTAAGAATAACATTATTGTTTACAGAACACTCAAAACATGAGCCGCTCCGAGGACTACCACATTTTTCTTTTTATGGAAACAACACGTGGTCATGGTGTAAAGCCCGTCCCAAGAAGCGCCTCACTGGCAAAATGCTCCTAAATATCTAACTTTGCAAAGAAATGTCAAAGAAGCACAATGAGCGCAAAAAAATATAGAGCAGTGGGGTGCGAGTGATGTAACACCTTCCATCTCCTCTGCCCTCCCAGCGTGGGTGATTAAAATACTGAAAGCTCCATTGCACAATCAATACACACACTTCATCTGGCAACCTTTTTTTTTCTTTCTGTCTATGAGATCTCTTGATATTTGAGCTTTTTTTTTTTTTTCCATTGAAGCCCGTTGCTTGGTCATTTGCCAATGAACCATTGTCTTTTTGAAAGGGAAACACCGACAACCAACTTTTCCCTTTCAAAATAAAAAGTTCAATGTGTTCCTTTCCCTGTCCATGTGGCTGTATTGTCTCAACCCTCATTCATTTATAACAACAACTGAACAGATAAACTATGGCACGTTCCCAATCCACATGGTACTGGACACATTTAATAAAAACTGAAGGAAATTAGATCTTTGTGTTACACTTCTTTCTTGTGCTTGGGCTGCTCACATCCCTCAAGGCTGATAAGATGTCCAATTATTTGGTAATTTAGTTCAGAGGAGCAGGAGAGAGTCCAATCTGCTCGAGCAAGCAGACAAAGTATAGCACTGTACATCACGGCCACTCTTTGAAGCCCTTTCCCTCATGCCCTTATGACTGGTACAATAGTCATAGAGACACACTGGGGCGCTTGTTTAAGAAAATTAGCTCTTGGACAGTATTGTGCTTCACCAAGGCAGATGCAATATATAGAGTGGAGAGGGAAATAGTACACAGAAGGTATCAGTCTCTGCAGGAGAAGGCTGTGGGGTCGCTGAGGTCGAGGACTGGTGGGACTACAACTAAATGGAACGACGGCTTAAGCGAGAGCAAAAGATGGACCTGAGGTGGGGGGGGGTGGATTTGGGGTTGACGGGGAGGGCTGCATATTGGACCTGCAGAGAAGGTATGAAGAGTCAGAGCAGCTGCTGCGTACTGTTCATAGGATAAAAGCTGGATGCTGCAGAGATAGATGGAAGGGCACAACATCTACGGAACATCTACTGGTGCAGGAGCCATCGGAGAGAGGGAGACAGAATGGCTGGAGGCTGGAGGAAGGAGGGGGCACTTGGAGACAGGGTGGGGGACCGGGGGAACAAAGCCGAGCTCACTCACGGTAGAACACATATTCAGTGTAGCTGGTCCAGATCTTGTCGTCTGTCTGCTCGTGGGCAAAGGCGCAGGTTCCTGTGGAGTTACAGGCCACCATGTGGAAACCTGCATCAGCCAGCTTGTCAAAAGCCTGCTCCAGAAAGGTGAACTTGAGATAGTAGCGGGATGTGTAACGCTCAGGGGGGCGGTCAGGGTCACGGCTCTCGTTCAGTGTCTCCCCAAATACCTCTTTGGCCAGGGAGGTCTTCCCACACACCATGATCCGTGCCACCCGGCGGAATTTGGCATCGGTGTGGCTGTCACGGCCCAGGGTGTAGGAGCCTCTGTAGCCAATTGTGATGAACCCGGACCGTTTGCCATCCATGGCACCGGGCACCAGGCTGGCACAGGCAGCAGCAGCAGCACCCAGGGAGCCCAGGTTACGGGCTGTGTCAATCCCAGGTGAGGAGTCCTCTGGGTCGCTCTGACATCCCTCGTCGCCTAGGGAGTTCTGCTTGCTGATTTTGGGTGCAAGCAGCTTGACCAGCTCCGGCAGATTGAAGAACTCGGCCTCCCTCTGCAGACGCCCGCGCTCTGGGAAGTGGTCTGGAAGAACCAGCTGCTGGTCCCGCATGTAGTCCAAGATGTAACGGAACAGGAAACCATCCCGGTCCACAAAGAAGCGTCCCTTGGTGTCCCTGGCCAGTCCTTTGGCTGACTTTCGACTGAACATCTCCCACAGCAGAGAGTCTGGCACACTTGTGAGGGTAGAGTAGCGGGTGATGTACACCTGGCCACCAACATTGAGCTCTATAATCTCTGGGAAGGGTACCTCCTCCCCAGATATGCCACTATCTGGTAAAGCCATGGCTCACTCCTGCCACACAGGTGCACTTGGATGCAGCTTTAAAAACTCTCTTGGTTGCAGGGTAAGTTCAAATAGCAGGATTTGTCCAAGTATTTTCAGATAAACCTTACAGAGTTGGTGATGAGGCCTGATGAATGTCAAAGACCGCAGGTCTTGTCGTGGTGGATCGCCTGTGGAAACAGAGCGGCTAAACTGCAACTGCACAATTGGTATGCGCGCAATAAAAGCTGGCCGCCACTATCGCGTCAAAGCCGGCAGGAACAAATCAGCCGCACAAGCACGCTCTCTATTCTAACTACAGCTTTTCCCTGCAAATACTAAAACATAGCGCGGAGTATTTCACGCAGCGCTGAATGGAAGCCTTCTGTGCATGTCCTTTACGCGCACATAGATGTGGTATCCTGAGGAAGAACTTCTGCTATTCACACCAGTTCTCTGATCAGGAAATGCAGCATTTGCACAACTGTCCATAACGACTTCTGTTGCCCTAATGTTGGTCGGTTGTCCTGGCGCAAACAGGATCAGGTGGCCCAACTTCAATTAAGCAATCCATAGTTGGTTAGATCTGTGGGTATCGAGTTGTTGAAAAGCCATGAGATGAAGAAGATGCTCCAGACGTAGTGAGAGACGAGGAAGGTGTACAAAAAGATCTCCAGCCTTTCCATCACTTGCGGGTTCAAATTTACGCGAGACGGTCAGCTGTTCAGTTCCCCCTGCTCCTCTCTCGTGTCAGACTGTAACTCTGCTGCAACGTAACGGAGGATAAAGCGTTATTCATCCCGGTTAACCACGCCCACCCGCCGTGACGCGTCCCCGCTGTGATCCAGGTCAAAATATACTGCTCTCGGAGAGCTGTGGAAATTGGCAGGACGTTCACTGCCTTCTTGAAGAAGTCAGGATAGCCTAATAAAGTCGGGTAGTTTTTCTTTAAGTTTTATTCAAATGTTGATTACCCCATTGACTCAGATAATCCTTAATCCATTCAAAGCATTAGGCTACGTTTTAAAAAATCATATTACAGCCTACATTTCATAAATAGACCTGCCATACATTGGAAAATAACAGTAACCAAACCTGTGGTTCCATCAGGCATTCATTCATCATTATTTCTCAATGCGCTGGCTTGATAAAATAAACAGTGTAGTAAAAACAAAATCCTACTGCTGCCCAGTTCTTATTTTGCCGGAGTCTCGTTGAAATCCAGCCACTGACTTGGAAAAGCATTTCATTTTGATGCATTTATTTTTGGGAGCACTCACAGTGCATCAGTGCAGTCATGTCTCCGAGAAGGATGGGAAAACAGTGACATCTAGTGAGCAATCGAGAGGAAATGTTTTCTCTTACAGGACATTAATAACTTCTAATTATGAGCACACATGCAGAGTTAATTATTAGTATTCTGCATTAGTCTGCCTCCTAATTACCCCCACCACACACACACACACACATACACACATATTTGTTAATATGTGAACTCAATAGCTGTTATGGCTTCTTTTACACTTTTAGGGACTTCAAAGTTTATTTGTCACTGTGAAAATAAAGTTTGACAAAACAATCTCAACTCATGGCCCACTTAGTTGAGCTACATCAGATGACACATTCTATATTCAAGTGTAAACTCACTTGTAGGAGCATGTGTGAGTCAGACAACTGAATTGTTAATAGGCTGCCGGCTATTTAGGCTTTTTGTCTCTCACCGTCTCCTTTTCTCTCTCAAACATGTGATGGCCACCACACAGTTCTTTCTCTGACTAATCAGCAGGCCAGTGTTGCCCGTCTCCAAGCAATCTGGTACTGATTTCCCTGAGGGCCCTGCAGTTTCCAGGAAACTTGCAGTGCTATAAAGCCTTGTCGCCCACAATCTGGATCGGACAACTCTGGTTATGTGGGCCACCACAGGATCTGGAGGTAATATACCAGCAATATCTGCCAGGGAGATGACTTGATGACAGATTTCCAGCTAAATTTGCTGTTGCTTTGACTGAAATATGCAAGATCCATATGCTTTGTAACACCAAAATCCTGTGCAATCCAAAACTAAATATCCAACCAATGTCACTGATTTAAAATGATTAAATTACTGTCATTTTTATGACTGAATGATCACCTCTACACTCACTGGCTCGAAAATCCCTGCACATCAGCATGTTACCCTGATTTTTACTGTCAGTTTCATCATTCTAATCACATCCACACCATAGACCATTGATCCTCAGAAATGTGGACAAAATGACTACATCAAATAAATTAGTTTGACCTTCTGCAACGGCTGGATTATCTGTGTATGTCAGTCAATTCTCATCACAGTGATGGCCTTTAGAGGCTGTTAGGTGTAGCCTACTGTGTGTGTGCGTGTGAGTGCGTGTTTGTGTGTGCGTGTGTGTTCAATGCTCCGCTGATTCAAAATAGGCAAAGAAGAGGCTTGCAACCCATGGGAGAGATAGTGGTTCAGCATAACTCAAACAGGAAGTGGGAAAATGTACTTACTGTTGTTGCTAAATCTGCATGTGTATAGACAAAAACAACGCTACTCATACTGAATTCTTGGATAATACAGGGAGAAAAGATGGGTTACTTGAGGGGATTTTATGGATATGTCTGCATATTGATCTCTGCGTCCTCAGCGGTTTGTGCTGACAGCTGCACCAGTAAGTGATTTATGGGATATTCTGTGGGATCAACAAAAATGAACAGGCTGTTGCATCTATTTTCTCAGGTGGTTTCTGCAGTGCCCATGTGAACCCATCTGCACAGCCTCATTTCCCTCAGTATGAGACATCATTCATCTTTCTTGACAGGTGACATGGAAGTGTAACAAGACACGCATGCAACACATCTCAATGACATTTTACAGTAACATTTTTCTACTAGTGTTGAAAGAGTCAGTTCCCTGTGAACCTCTGCAAAGAGGCACAAGATGCAGTTGTTTTTTTGACTGAGTCAGAGTTGACAGCGGTCACTCTAACAGATGTTCACCACATTAATTAAATTAAAGCGGACATTAAACCAGAAAGGCCGCCTCGCCTTTACAAACTTTTTAATCAAATCAGTTCACTGCACTTTCCTCCTGACTCAGTTAGCGCTTTCCTCCTCTCTTTGTACAGTTATACCCAAATCCTTTAATCAATCTGTTTGTTTCCTTCTTCTCTAAGGACACTCCCAAACCAATCCTCTCTATACAATATATATAATGTAGCTTTCATAAATGTGGTTCCATATTCATCACCATCTCTCTTATTGATCTTTCCTTCTCATCTACTCCCAATTCTGAAGTTTGGGGTCTGAAATTGAAGTAAGTATAATTGATGGTTGTTGTAAAGCCATGATATCAATCTCAACACAGTGAAAGCCTCAGTTTGTGTCAACATTTATGTACTGGGACAATGACTCCAGATGTGACTGGGAATATCAAAATGTCTGTTTGAACAAAGTTGTGGTTAGCAGTCAGAGTTCAGGAGTTATTCTTTTCATCAGTTCTGTATCTACATATGTCTTTTTTCATCAACAGGTGTATATAATCAAATCAATGACTGCTGAATTCCATTTAGCTGCATCAGTTTCAGGGTCTGCCACACTCATGTTTTACTGGGTCACTTGAATAGACCAGACACTATTAATGTCAATAGTGGCACCTGTGCTTTTTCTAACATTACCTCCATCTCACAATAGCAGTTTATACCAGGTATGACAATGCCCTTGAGTGTGTACAGTATTGAATATATTTGTTGAGTTTGAGATGCTCTTACTGCTGCAGGATTGCATCATAGCAAATGAAAACAAAATCATTCCAAATAAACCAGCATGCCCACAGTGAGTTAAACTGAAATTGCAAGACTTGGGATGGATTTGGAGCCTCTGGATCTCAAGTCTGGAGCTTTCAGATTGTTGTATCATTTTCACTCTGTGCTAGCTGAAGTGGAAGATTTACACTGTCTGCTGGGACGGTGCGGTACAGCTCAGCCTTACCCAACACTAAATCCTACATCTATGCACAAATGTGTGGGAGAATGAGACAGTGATCAAGCGAAACTTTGAATTCCATTTTTACTAATCACCAAATGGCTTGTTGGCCACTCTAACCTGTTACTGAGCTTTGCTGGCATATTTCATCATTTCTCAGTGGTTGACTCAAGTTCAACAATCATAACAAATGTTGAAACTGCTCCAAGGTTCCATTGTGAACTTGAAACTAATGAACCGACTGCTACCACGGAACACAAAGACACTCATTAGAGGTATTTAAAAATAAACGGACCTCTGCTGTAGAAGCTGTGGATGATGAATGATTAAAGCTTTCTCAGTCAAAACTGCAATCCTGCATGATGTCCTTCTTCAGTCAGGTTTGCCTCTAAGCCTATTGGGAGAAATAAGAAGGCATGAAAACAATTTCATCTGTATTCTATGAGGTCCATGAGTAAAGGGATGATCCATGAAATATAAACCAACAGATCACAACACTTAAACAAAATACAGACTATAGCTAAACCTCACAAAGTATCTGCATATATTTTGGTTAGAGATAAAAAATTTCTGACCCAGCCTTGCAGAAGTCATGCAGGACAGAAAGGACAAAAAGTGTAAAAAGATAATTGTTTATTTTGGTTCTTCCCCACCAGTAGTTTATCCACAATCAGACTGAAAAAAAATATATAGACTAAGGTACACGAAATGCAGGAATTTTTAATATATACCACAATTAATTTCATGGAGACAGCATATGTGCATACTTTAAAGACTAATGCCAATATGATGACCACTGACTTCAAGGGAATAATCCAATGCTTGGGATTGGGTTGGGTTATTTAGGACTGAAGGACTAGGGTATGGGAAACTTGTTAGTGAGCACAAACAAAACACAAAACCCAATCACTTATCCATAGAACAAAACATAAATGGTTTTCACCCACCACTTTCAATGACAATTCAGTTTTGATGCAGTAATGGATTGTGCCCACTTGTTAGAGATGACACTCAAAAACAATCTACTCCTTTACCCACTCACAAAGCTCTGTACTTGTTTATTATCTAGGGTTCACATATATATATATATATGTATATATATATATATATATATATATATATATATATGTATACATATAGTCCCCATACATGTATTAAAATACAAAAAAAAAAGTTATTAAAGTGCTTTCTACTGACTCAAACACACAATCTCTGAGAGAATGGTATTGATACAGCATGTTTGAGACTTAAAATCACTTATTCTTTTTGATTAGCTGTGTTC
This sequence comes from Seriola lalandi dorsalis, assembly GCF_002814215.2. Taxonomy (NCBI): domain Eukaryota; kingdom Metazoa; phylum Chordata; class Actinopteri; order Carangiformes; family Carangidae; genus Seriola; species Seriola lalandi. The sequence continues at coordinate 159,547 of NW_019524451.1, read as the reverse complement.
ATCAGTGCTTAAGGGATAAAGACCAACAGATGTAAGGCATGATTGCAATCAAATGGTTAGCTGAGAGAGCACATCTGTGTCATAGGTAACGTCACACACATATGTAACTTGCAGTGGCAGTCGCATATAACCACTTCAGGGCTTTATATCTGATGTAAAGCCAACCATCTGTGAAGCTCATATAATAATACACCTGTCATCTACCGGCACCATCCTAGCAGATACAATAGCAGATTTGTGTCAGAAGTGTGTACACTAAAGGGATATTCTACTAATATACCAAATTAAGCCTTCTCCTCTTTGCTAGACACAGCCGATCAGACCAGAGAACTTCTGTTTCATCTTTTAGGATATATTTAACAGAATAGCCTATATTATACATGATTCAGTTAATGGAACTCCAAGTGTTCAAGCTTGGGAGGAAAATTCAAATGATGGAAGTTGAACTGTTAGAGTTGATGAAACATCTTTTTAAGGTGCGTAATGTGTGTCAGCGTCACTGAAAACCATTTATGAACTCATGAATGGCTTCGCCCATTAAAGACCATTGAACGGCATTGAACACAAACATCAGAGTAAAAGCTGGTTAATAAGGAAAATAGATACTAGTTGGTACTGTGGAGGCAAACTTCTCCTGTACTCAGTCCACATCATCTGTTGAACTAGCATGACGTTCACAAAGCACCGCTTTCTGTTTTACAGGACACAGTCATCATCTTGCAGCATTTCAGCTGAGTGGGTATAAAAATATAGACATTTGAAACCCTGAATATATGTTCATATGTGATTTTCTGCAACAAAACAAAACACAATTTACAGTTGTCCCACTCAGTGTACACACTGTGTTTTTAGAATTCACCCCCTCTAAAATGTGTTCTTGTATTACCCCTGGGGGAGGAGGTTTACACCCATTACAACACAGAACACAGAACGGCAATTATGATGTTGTCGTCTTCATCAACAGCCTACATCCGTCATTTCTTTGTTAATACACTAAAATTACCTCTGGGTGTGTGACACAGATTTACTCGGGAAAAAGTGTGTTTGTGTGCACAATGACATTACATCAACATGTCTTTATGATGCCTGGATATGTGCTGGCTCTTCTCTGAAGGCCTCCTAAAGCCCTTGGTGCAGTAGTCGCAGCGATGGGGGTAGTCCTTGGTGTGAATGGAGATGACATGGCGTTTGAAGCCAGAAGCGTCCGTACTGTTATACTCGCAATACTGGCACTGATAAACCTTTCTACCACTGTGTGTCTTCATGTGCTTCTTCAGCTCAGCGGGCTGCCGGAAACCTCGCCGGCAGCGCTTGCACTTAAAGGGGAGGTCCTTCGTATGCAAGGACAAAATATGGCGGCTCAGGGTGAAGGTGTCGGGAGCGTTGAAATTACAATGCCGGCACTGGTGCACCTTGTTGCCCTTGTGTGTCTCCGCGTGTTTCTTCAACTCTGAGGGCCGGTGAAAGCCTTTCTCACACACGTCACACTGATGAGGAAAGTCCTTGGTGTGAACAGAGATAATGTGTCGTTTCAGGTCACTGGAGTTAGTGCTCTTGTGCTCACAGTGCGGGCACTGGTGGGTCTTGTGGCCTTGCACCATCTCTATATGACGCTGGAGTTCCCGAGCGTCAGCATAGGCTTGGGGACAGTGGCTGCACTTGAAAGGCAGATCTGCACCATGCTTGCTCTTGATGTGAGTCTTTAGGTTGGACTGATCTGCACAGCGGAACTCACAGTGCGGGCAGTGGTAGGGCTTCTCACCTGTGTGGGTCCGCATGTGTTTCTTCAGCTCTGACGGATGGCGGAAGCCTTTGGCGCACTCGACGCACACATGCGCAAAGTTCTTACTGTGCACAGCCAGCAGGTGACGGTTGAGTAGGCCCTGTTCCGCTGTCTCATAATCACAATACTTGCAGTGATGCAGTTTGGGCTCCCGGTCCTTGACGATCAGCTTGTCAGAGCCCAGGGGGCTGGACTCGTGGTAGCGCCGTGTGTACTCGGTGTATTCTGGAGACCGCTCACTATTGTGGCTTAGCAGTTTGTGACTCTCCAAATGGTTGTGGAAACTGACCTTCTTGTTGGTGGTAAAGTCACAGTCTGTACACTGGTACTTCTTCTTTAGCAGATGGTCCGGGTGGTTCTTCATGTGGCATTTGAGGAAGCCTCGTGAGCGAAACTTCTTTCCACATATGTGGCAGGGGTAGACTGTCAAAGGCATACCATCTGGTCCAATGATAACAGCTGAAAAAGAAGTTTGAAAAAATGTGCGTAATTTAGAATGTTGTGAACAACGTTGAATGTGAAATTTTGTAACATCATATCTCATCATCTTATGGTCCATCAGTAACATATACTGATCATACCAGTCTGACACTGTCGTGTCTCTCCTTTCTTCTTTTTCTTAGCTTTGGGTTTAAGGGTACGGTTGGCGCCCAGCCCCTCGCGGATTTGAAGAAATGATGTAGCTGCACCATTTTTCACCTGATCAATGGTATTACCTGCACAGACCCGACAGTTTACATTATATTTACAACAGGATAGGTAACATTATTTTATTTTACTTTTCAAGAAGAAACCTACTAAAATCATTTGCTGTACAAACTGGCCATGCACAGACACAAACATCTCGTTGTTGAGTGAGTCTGCTAAAAAGAATGCTAATACATAGCAACCTCCTCTTTCTGATGTACTTTCAACCGTCAGACAGTTTTGACTGTTTCTACTGATTTACAAAGACATAACCTGTGACACAACCAATGCACCAAAAGCTGTTTCACAAAGGAACATACTAATGTCATCGTCGTCATCCTCATCACTGTCATCCTCATCATCGTCTTCATCTTCTTTAGGGTGGTTCTTGACTGCCATATAGACCATCTTGTCACGGCCAACTCCCAGTCTGCCTGATGATGCAGCCTCCAGGTCAGGATGGCCATTCTGGTAATCATCCTCTGTTATTACCTCTGTTCCACCTGGAAATCAACAACTTTGTTAAAGCCATGCTATATATTCACTTGAACAGGAAAAATTTCTTATTTCTTATATTGTAGAAGTTATGTATTGCCAGCAGAGTGAGAAATTGGTGAATTTAAAAGTCACTTGCCTAAATCGTCATCTGCTTCAGCTTTAAAAATGTAGACTTTGATGACCTCAGAGCCATCCTCCTCTTTGGATTCCTTATCTTCCATTACCTCAGTGCTGATCTCAAGGGGGGTGTCTCCTATGTCCAACTTCTCTCCCACCTCATCCACTGCAGTAAGACAAATATACAAACATCTAGTTATCCAAAATTGTATAATATCAATAACAAGAACAGTGTTTATTAATCTAAGTTTTGTTATCATATGGCAAACTGTCTTACAGGAGATCATGAGGTAATCCTCAGAGCTGCTTCTTGCGTCATCATCCTCGTCTGTCTGCAGGGGAACAGCCTCAGTTGGCAGCTGTTCGTGGATTATGGTCTCTGAGCCTTCCTCTGTCACCATCAAGCCTTCTGACACAAGCTGGTGGTCCAGGGTGTTGTCCTGGTGCTCAGAGAGTAGCTCTGCCACAAATACCTGGTCTGGCATGTCATCATGGTGGTGGTTTGAGTCCTGGATGAGGTCTGAGGTAAGAACATGGTGGTGGTGGGGGTCCAGAGCTTCCTCTATTGCAACTTCTGTCCCAAGGATATTCTCAGGCATGATTACACTGTGCTCTGAGGGCACCATGTCTTCACTGGTCATTTCATGGGCCTCGACCCCTTGAGACTGCAGACTTTCCACATCTACCTCCAGACTTTCAACAACCTCAGCTTCTAAACCCTCTACTTCCACCTCCTCCTCAAGGCCCTCAACAACATGAGCTTCTAAGCCCTCAACATCTACCTCAGTTTCCAGGCCCTCTACCACTTGTGCCTCGAGACCCTCCACTTCCACCTCCCCCTCTAGGCCCTCGACAACCTGAGCCTCAAGCTCTACAACCTGTGTCTGCAGGCCTTCAACCACTTCTGCATCCAAGCCCTCCACATCTGCATGTAAGCTCTCTACCACTTCAGTCTCTAGCCCTTCAACCACCTCTGTCTCCAGGCCTTGAACCACCTGAGTCTCCAGGCCTTCCACCACCTGTGTTTCCAGGCCTTCCACCTCAAGCCCATGCTCCAGGAGGATGCCCTCGTCTGTCATCACATCAGAAAGAAGCATACCCTCGGGCACAGACACCACAATGTGCTCCCCGTCAATGTGAGCCAGACCTCCCATGCCTGCAACTGTAAAAACAAAAAACAGAGCGGAGTTTCAAACAACAAAATGATCACTATAACAAGAGTCCACAGGTTTTTTCACATTCACGATGACTGACCTTGTAATGTTACTGTGACTTTACTATTTAGCTAGGTAATTAAATCACATTTGCACTGTCAGCTTCATAGGCGTGGCCCAATAAAGTCAATAAGAAAATGTATGGATAGGGTCTCTAATAACTGTGTTTTGGTCTGAGTTCATTTCTGAGAGCTTTCAGCTTTAGCTTTATTTGCGCTAGTGGGGATATTTGTCTTGAATTACATGTTGCGTGTTAGAATTAAGGATTGTTTACAATATAAAGTATGTCTGTCACCTTGTCCTACTTGACCACCTACCAAAGTCTTGCATGATCATAGCGTGGGGCATCTTTAGCTCCTGAGTGTGTAGCTCCAACACCCCTCCTCCTTGATCCATGTCTTTACTCAGAAAAAAGACTGAAAATTACAGTGTACACTGCGTTAGAGGTTTTCTTTCATTTTGTTACTTTCTTTTTTTTCTATTGTTTGTGTGAATTTCTAAAAATGAGAGTGTATGAAACTGACAATGTTATATTGCCTCATATTCAATACATACCTTTACATTTGACAACAAAACCCTTAGAATAAAACCAATGGGATATCTGACGTGCTTCCTTCCATCAATATAATCAGTCCCCCTGATAAAGAAACATAAGAAACAATTGGTATTCATTAACATTATGTTGATAATAGAGGAGAACAGAACGAGGTAATTAGTTCATTCACCTAGTATAAGTGTTGTAATTATATTTAATAACTAACTTTGTACATGGGTTCAGGTTTAAAATAAGGACACTGGTGGCATCACAAATGGCCTCTGCAAATGAAATACAGAAGGCAGAAAAACTTTATTTGCTACCACTGAGGAGGGGGCAGTTATGTTGTTGACCACTGGCACCATCCATTGCCTAGTAAGAGTACTACAGGCAGGTTCAACCTGAAGACATATAGCTATACACCTGGGGCTGGTTGAGCCTGATGGCTGTAGCCCAGCTGAGACAAAGGGCTGTCCCGCTCAGTGTGCATGGGGACGAGCTCATAGGCAGCGTCTCTGGTGGCTCTTAGAAGATAAGTCCTGCTTGTTTTAGTTGGAGGAAATGTACTGTCGTCACATGACGGTTCAAAAAAGCCAAATATGTGATGTCTGCAGTGGTCTGTAGTAACGTTATGGGCGCCTGATTTCCAGAGATACATCATACTAGGATAAACTAAAAACTAATACTGTGATGCTACACTTCTCGTTGTGAAAAGTCTTGTATTCCGGGCTCTTAGCACAAAACTACACATGCTCCGGGTTTATGGCCGCCAATGAAAATACCGCAGACGTTATGCAATGCATAGTAGGGCGGCTACCGCCCTCCACCCACAGAAGCTAACTAGCAAGCAAGCTAGGGCTGTTCCTCTAAGCGCCATTTTGTTTTAGCATAATGGCTAGTACAAGGGAGACAATAACCCATATTATTTGACCATTTCAGTAATAAATACACGAAACGTTACAATACTAATAAAGCCATTAGCACAGGCAACAGATTGAAATGCCTCATTAGGGTATTTTCTGGCATGTCGCTCATATCTGCGCGACGACGGCCGTCCGTTTGGCTAGCTAGCTTGCTAAGCTAGGTGGCGCAGCTTGTGCCGCATTATCTTCCATGTTGTTTTTCGAAAAGGCTGAAAGAGGCCCGCTACGGCCGACTGGGCCCTTGCTTCTTATTCCACATACCTTTCTAATCGATTCAAAATAATTTTACCTGATAACGTCGTCTTCTGACTCTATCGGCGTTTCTCCCCCTTCTCAGTTTTGTCTGTTATTGTTTTGGTTTATTTTTGACGGTAAGCTAAGTGCGGCCTGCAGTTTTGGATCCCCGGGCACTCTTTGCTAGGCCTCGGCCAATCAGCTTGCTTCCTGACAAGCAGAGGGAGGGCGGGGGGCAGACAATGCGTGGCCTCGTTTACCGCTGATCCCTTACTATTTGCGTCATGCATAAGAGAGCAGAGTTACATTAACGCAGTCATTCTCTTAATAGGGACATATTTATGCTCTGCTCGTAGACACAATCCTGAGACGTTATCACACAGAGAAATAAAAAAAATTATTCTCATTACAGACTGTGCGCAAAGACTTTGTATGCGTAGATGAGGCCTGTAGGCCATTTTGTCACAAGGGGTGGGTAGCGTCGAGCACTCGTTTGAGGAGCGTTTGGTCATGCACCCAGGAAATATCCGGCTGATGATAACGGTAGTGCCGCTGCTGCTGCTGCCTGTGCTGCGGATGGTCTGCAGAGTGTGTGACCAATTAGCATATGATGCAAACAGACCCCGGCTTGGCATGCATGGATTAAAAATAACCAGGGATACAATTCAGTTCAGGGTAGACTTTATTATTCTTTTTAATTACAGCTCCTAATTTTCAGAGGCACTCTGCATGAGGGTGCATAGCTGTCTAAGGCACACGGCCTTCGTGCATAAACATTTTCTTTATTACAGTGGTATCCAAAAGCAGACACTATAGTACACCTCTAGATATGCAGTAAAAATGCCTGGAAAATGCAGTACGTTAACTGTACCTTTAATGACTTCAGATTACTTCTGGAATTAGAAAGTGTTGCAGCTGAAATGCACCTTGGCACAAACCATATTTTTCCTTTTTTATATTATTCATAAGGGCAGTGTGGTTTACAGGAGTTGCATTGCTGTGTAAGCAGAGAGCAAAACACAAATACAACACAAACCTAAGATAATTTCACTATGAACCACTCAAACATTCAAAAATTCACACAGATCATTATGGGACACATGGAAGATCTGTCATATTGCAGTTACATAATGATGCAAAGGCTGAAGGAATAAGGAAAAACAAAACCGAGCATGCAACACTCAGCACCTTCATCTAGTAGGAATTCACACAGAAAATTAACAAACCAGCAATATCTTCATTTAAATTGTCTTCATATCAATTACATCAACAGAACAGTAATTACAACCCTTTATATTCCAGCAGTTTCTCACGATTACCATAGAAAAATAAGTAAAATTGACACAAACAAATCTTCTGGAAGCTCGGAGTTGGTCCATATAACAAGTGGAGTGTGCATTTGTGCCTTCTTTGTCTGCCTACACATCGTCTCTGTGTGTGTTGACAATGTGTCATGCTAGAGAGAGAGATGAGTCTTAACTACAAATCCAGTGCAACCCAGCGCTCCAGTCTTAAATGGGGAAGGTTGTACGACACATTTGTGGACACAGTGGCTGTGTTTTTTGTACTCTGAGAGGTAATGGGGAGAGGTCAGGTGAGGGTTGCAGCAGTGAACATCCTTCATCACCAGCAAGACTCAGTAACAGCCATCTTTCCAGGATTCATCTGAGATTTTAGTCATGCCCAAAGACCTATTTAATAAAAGAGGAAGTTAGTGTAATTCTCGCTTGAAGTCAAGTATCAGACTATAAAGATTTGAGTAGCTTAAAACAAATTTTACATATTAACAGCTTAATAGCTCTCTGTTTAAACACTCACCTCCTGGGGGGCTGTGAAAGTTTACTCCTGGTGGAAGCTGATGACACAGCCTGTCCTCGGCCCACAGCAGGCCTCCCTGCCCCAGCTGAGGCTCTTCCAGGTATGTAGGCTCCACCATTGGCAGAGCCTGGGGACTGGACCCTGCGCCCCCCTCCTGCAGGTGGTCCTTGGATGACAGGCAGCCCTCTTGAAGGCTGACGACCAGCTGCCATGGAGCCCACTGGAGTGACAGCTTTAACAGGAGTCCGCAGGGAGAGTGGAGACTGGCCGTTGCTACGCAGCCGACTACAAGCCATACCTTGAGTTGGAAGAAGGTCACAGCAATATAACAGAATCTCAATCTAGATGGTTTCTTTAAGGCAACTTGGGAAATAAAATAAATATTAATACATACAACATTTAATATGCTAGAGTTGAAATCCAAACCCCATTTGTGACATGTACAGAGTTGGAGGCAGGCCTGGGAGGACCAGTGTTGGATTATAAAGGATAAGTTTGGAGCAAAGTAGTGGAATAATCATGTAGCAGGTGACAAAAAGGGTTATGGGGTGAGGAGAGTTACCTGTACATAACCTGGGGTATGTCAGGGAAGATAAATATCAGGGAGGTAGTAGGGCAAAATTTGGGGGGCTTTGTGGAACAAGTAGGTGTGATCCATATATAGTGTGTGTTAGTTGTAGACTTACATTTATTTAAATCATATTCTATTAAAAAGAAATTACTCTTTTAAACATTTTCTTAAATTTTTCTAGTAAACAAACAATATTTCTGTTTATTCAGTGTTATTCATCAGAACTCACTGTGCGTATTCTTAAGGTCTAACAAACATGTTGAATACATTTCCTTCCTGATAAAACATTCACTTATAAAGCTTTTTCTGAACATTTTGAAACCTGCATTGGTTACATCAATCTTTGTTCTCTAACAGTGTTCTTCTACACTGCCTTTGATGGTGCTATGTTTCTTGGTGCATTGCTGACATCTGTCTCTCTGTAGAATATTATAAAAGCACTGCCAAGAATGTGTATTATGTCACCCACGTATGCGTCTTTGTGTGTGTGCACGATATGGGCAAAAGCGTGACCAACTCATTAAAAACTGCTCCATAGCACTACTATATTCCACGTGGTACCTCTTTAAGATATTATTCCCGTGTATCAGTCACACCCTACCTGTGGTCATGCAGAGGATAAAAGGAGGTAAAGTGGTAGGATAAAAGTGACATTATATAGAGGACTATATGCAAGACAAATGCGGGTACCATTATAGCAGAGGAGTGGTGTGGCACAGGTGAGGAAGGCAGGGTTACCTGTGGAGGGGGAGTGAGTCAGGTGGGACATGCGGTTGCCAGAGCTCTGGAGGTTAGCCTCCATGCTGCGGCTGTTTCTGACTGCCTCCAGTGAACGTAGGCTGGTGCGTGGGGCCAGATTAGGCATGCTGTGCCTCAACTCCTCTGGAACCATACATACGTAACACATTTAACAACAGAATACATATCATCACAGCTTTGGTACAACATTAATCTCTTTGAATATCACTCTGATTTTCCTAACGTTGTGTATAAATGCTGATTTATTACTGGTTATAGCCTACCTTCACTCTTGGCAAATTTAAGAAGCTCGGCACTGGGGCCCTGGAGAGATCGTCTGGGTGTTCTTGTGCGCGGGGCCCCGAGTCGGCTGCTGTATTCCTGACCGTGGTTGGAGATAGAGGGAGACAGGCACCGAGGTGAGCCTAAGGGCGAGGGGGTGAAGCGATGTCGTCGCTGCGGCATGGAGCAGAACTCGTCCTCTTCATCTTCCAGGCTGTAACTGTCAAATTCCTGGTCGCTGTAGGTGCCACCCCGGCGCAGAGACTGCAGAGATGCTGTGGAGCTGCGACGTGATGCAGATGCTGAGCTGGAAGCATAATCCTGCCTTAGACCTGACAGCAAAAATATTAAGTTAAAAAAAGGAAACCGCTTATATCGGGAACCATGCAAACACAAAGATTCATGCTCATATAAAAAAAATCACAGAAAAAAAGTGTCAAATTATCTATCTGACTTACTGAGGTGTACAAAAAGGTTTGCACTTAGGCTAACTAACTATGCTAGTTTAGTCTCCTACATCATCAGTGGTTATTTACAGTGCGCCACGCTCTAGAGTTTGGAAACACAATTACAGAAGACGTCCAGCACACCATGTGACATCTCCACTCACTCTCTTCCTGTAAGCGAGCCATTATCTGGACATCAGTGAGATCCTGCAGCTTGTAGCCCATAGAGATGGAGTCATCTGATGTGCTGACCTCACTGTCTATAGAGGACTGAGAGCTCAGGGCTGAGTTCATGCTTGTGACACCTGTAAACATAGTGGGATACCTGTTACAACGAGCTGCTTCTCACACACCTATGACAGCAACACTGACCACACTTTCTGCAACTTATGTCCACCTCTGTTGGTAAGAAAGACATTTACCTTAAATTCTAAAATAAAAGCTGATACTGAAATATTGCCCGTGAGGTTTGTTTGAACAAATACAGGTCAGGGGAAAAAATTACCAGGATCTGTATTATGATGGTTGTTTGTCGTTCCAGTGTGAAGGGAACAATTACACTGCACCATCATAATCATTCAAAAGAGTGACGTTGTTTTTCTTGACTGTGTATAATGACAGGTGAAACTGGATATGAGGCTAGGTAAAGTTCTGTCTTGAGTAATCTGCCCCTTTCACAGCACAAAATGAGTGTGATGAATGAATGTGATGGTTACTAAATTGATCACAAAAGATTAGATGCCACTGGGATCTGTCACACTCTGCTCAGCAGATGAAAGGGATTGATTGATCAGGCTTATACAATTGTATGATTGCCTCAAGGTAATTAAGAGTAGCTCATCACAATGTTGATTTTTTTTTTAAAGTTGGGAAACATTGAAGCATAGCTGCTCCATCATTCAAAATCAGCTAGAGGTATGTGAGGGATAACTCACCCCAGCTCAGCTAACACACACGCAGTGCTGCCTGTATTACGGCAAATTTAGATGTAAGTTTAACGTTCACCAGGTGGATATATATTTTACATAAGGCATTAGACAGACCAACCAATATTTGAGAATTTAACATATGAATTTAAACAACATCTCTGTTTGACAATCACATTTGGTGTGTTTAAATTAGCATCTCTCTCCACCCCAGCTTCACTCCAGCCATGTCCAGCAGCATTAGTCTAGAAAGGACTGTCTGCTGCTGTTGCTGCTGCTGCTGATGGCCAGAAAAGCTATATGCAAAGTTCTCCTGCCAGGCGTGTCTGTCTGACACAGGCCCAAAACGCAGACTGAGACAAACAGGAAATGACAACATCATCCAGAGGCATTTGGTTATGTAAAAAGTCTGGGATTAGATAGGGTCACCGCCAACGAGGCAAGCATTTACAAATTCATGCAAAGATTTGTTATTTACAGAGTTTTCGAAACAACATCAGCATTGTTTGTCTTTGCACAGTGAAGTGTCATGGTTTGTGAGACAATGTGAGGAATAAGTGCAGAGTAACAGTAACAATCGCCACCACAAAGTCAAGACCATCAACATTATTATACAATATATTTCAAACAGGTTAGCATTGCCAAAGACCTTCAATAAACCATATGTTCATCCCCTGAAGTATAATCCACATATACTTCACATAACTGCTGACCATCTTCCAAAGTATCTGCCAGGTACACACAGTTTTCCATTCATTTCAACACAACATGAAGACCAACTCAAGAGAAGTTAACATGCCTGAGACAAAGAATTCATAACAGTGTCTTTTGTATTTTAAAATAACTTATGTGATTGTTGTTCATTGATGTAGTTGAAAGCTTGGAAGCATGGGAAAGATCTGTTTGTTATGCATTCATGTAGGTGGCAGAAATTGCAACATCTACCACTTAAAGGTTGACTAACAGCAACCTTTGTAATGCAACACATTTTTCAGGGCATCACTTATTGTCTGTTGACTCGCTCCCAAATTCACTGCTGTTCAACAGACATTAATTTAGTCTGGGACAAGTGACACCTTGCATAATTGTCTTTGTCATAAAATTTTTTTGTTGATTGTAATACAGTAATCAAATGAATGGTTAACAATGGCTTCTAGGTAGAAGTAAAAAAAAAATCAATCTTGAAAACCTGTGTTTTGGAAAATGGTTAGTGGTAATGTACAGAGTATGTGATATACATTTAACTGGGTAAAACATGCAAAAGTGCCATAAATTCTACCACCCAGATCCCTGAGAGAGCACACCATCGAGACATTAGAGCACACACACATATCAACTGACCTATATCCTTACAATAACTGATTTCAATCCCATTGCTGTGTTGAGCAGAAAATAAGGAGCAAAGGTTGTTAATGTCATGCCATACCTGAGCTGCCACAAGTTAGTAGGGATTTGTTAGTTGATTTGTGGTACCCAGGAGAGATCAGGCCTGAGCCTGCCGAGCCTGCCTCTGCTGATGGACTGCTGTACATGTTCCTCCATCGAGATGCTGCAGGGGACAGGAGGGGAGAGGCGAGATACTCTTAGAGAATAATATACGCAGTTTAAAAGGACAACATAAAGGGAGAGATGTGATGTAAAGCCAAGTGAAACACTTGGCTTTACTTCACACTAATATCACTTCATACAACAGCTTTGAGAAACCATCGATACATTTGCATGCATACTGTAGGTAACAAAAAAAAAATAGGATTCAGTTTAGACAATGTGTTTTTTAAACTTGTTTTATACACGTTTACCGGTAACCCTATAGTTTCTGAAGTCAGGCGAAATCCTACTCTACACCTGGCAGTTTCATGGCCCAGTGCTGCTGTTTAAAAAGAAGAGCTAACCCAGGGGGGAAGGTAATTTAACCCAGCCAATGACTTCATGTAGTCATTCAGCCCTGGTGTGAATAACTTTGTTGTTCAGGTTTTGCGGTGCACAGGAAGTAGGAGCTGCGAACAGGATAAATAATGAATGAGTCCGTTGGATCAGACACAAACTTCTGTCCACACGTAAAGACATACACACCATGTACACATTGACTGCGAGTACTCAAGCATTGTCATATGACTGAAACCCACACAGACGCATGCACATGCACAGTGGAGGTGAACGGTAAATAAGAATGCAGCACAGTCATAGAAGGGGGTAAGACTGTCTCCCTGGACTGAATTAGGCGCCTTAAGCTTGACTTAGGCCAAGCTTCTCTAAGGGAGCGACTCAAAGATCTTAAGATACAAAAGTTTGTTCATTTATTAAAAAAATACTGTATTTATGATGGACTGAAAGATTGTTCATCTAAAGGCGTGTAAAGTAAGTAATTTAAAACACGGATCAATAGGTACTTTGGTTCAGGCATTTCAAACAGTTTAATACAAAAATGTATTTATATGTTTGTTAAATGCATACTCTGGTCCAAACGGCTGATCAAGGTCCGACAAGCCATTTCTGTCTCTGGGCTGCGGTGGTCAAGAACCTGCCGACACCATTTCAACGGAGACTCTGGGCCTGGATCTGCTACTTGCTTTTTAGGTGACACATACAACCTGAAGAAGCAGACAAGAAGAAAACTCATTATTGCAAAGGGAAATTAGAGCAACGATAAGGGGTAAAGGGACTGGGAGAAATACAGAGAGGGGAAAACTGTTGTACGGAAAAGGCTGAAGAAGTAAGCCTAATCTACTTTTTATTAAACATGCTTGTCAAGGTGTTTGCCAGTAAGTGCAGAGCAAACGATTTGAATAAGAACAAGCTAGAGATTAGTGTGAACCACTGGAGTGCAAAGTATGCACCTAATAGTACTGAACATGCCGTCTACAGTAGAAATGTTCTTCCCAATGTGTGACACAGATTTGACTGAGCACAGGCAGGAACTAACGCCCAATGACTGAATGTTTTTCTGGCAAAGGAACACCATGGCACTGCAAAGATCCCACATCAAACAACCAACCAGGCTCTTCTGTTTAAAGTAAATGATGTGATCAGACCAAACAATAAGTGAGCAGATACTCTAGATAAGTAATGCATCTTAAAACATCCTTATCATAGCCTCAACCTGGTCCAATGCTCAATCTATATTTGCCTCAGCAGGCCATATTTACTACATCCAGGTGGACAAATTTAAAAGTGCTTTTTGTGTGTGAAAATTTCTTGTCCCATGTCCGAAGACAGACTTAATGGGGGGAGTTTTAAATTTAGTGGCGTACTAGGGATAGAGACAGATGACCCAGTGCATTACATTCAACTGCAAGAAAATTCTTCAGCCACATCTATGCAGGACCAGCGTGCCAGCCAACTGAAATCAACACTTGACTTGGTGTTTTCGATGCTTCCTCTGCAACATGTCCAGTGTTGCCCTAGTGAGGGCAAACAGCCGTTAGTTCACCACAAGCTTTGAACTGGCAACCACATGGGCAGATCCTTTGAGTTAGATACACAAAAGGCCTGGACTGACTGGTTCTGGACCAATCAACTACAAATCATCTTCCCATTGGACAAACACAAAAGGACCCATTTCCCACAGGAATGAGCAACAATACAGAGAGCAATATTCAGGTCACACAACCTGCCAGAGAGCACAGCTCCTCTTGTGTGGGGGAGCAGGAGCTGCTTCCTTCAAACACAAACCTGTGTTTGAACTGGAATAATAACGCACGTCCTGCCTGCCTGTGTTTGATCCATTCAAGACAGAGTTTTGGTCACAGGTTGGCACCTGGTTGCTGCCATCCACACGAAACATGGCTTTTCGACTGTAGTTCCAAAAACATTACTGCTACACCATAAAATTATACAAGATCTTGTAGAAATGTATGCAATAAAGGGGTTGTAATAATAATAGAAATTGTAAAATAAATCTATAACAACTTTATATCAACCCTATGATTATTAAAATAATCTGTCCTCATTGTTTTACTGTAAAGCTGAGCAGCGTCAAATCTATGTTCAGCTGGGACCAGCATCACAGAGCCAGGTTTGTTAACTTTCCTTGACTGTGTCAGTGTGAAAACAAGATAGACATTTGCAAGGCAATTTTGATTTGACTTGGTAGGTTTGAAACATTGTCTGGGGTTCAGTGTGAGAATACTGTCTGTTTTTTTCTGATCTTAGATTTTCTGATACTAGGAGGCTAATTAAGCTCTTGTACAATCTTGATTCTACAAATCAGAAACCTATAATGAGAAGTCCCGCAGTTGCTGCCAGTGTTTTAGTGCCTGCCACGGTCTGGTCACACAGGGAGGCCCTCAGATCACATGCTGTGCAATCCCACCCAAAGCAGTTTAGCCATGCGGCAGCATCCAGCCAAGAGCAGATTAGATTATGTCGCCGTTTGGATTATTGGATGTTTTGGCTATGATAACCTCACAAAGCACATATGGTATGGCTAATGATGTGAAACTGAAAAACAAGCCATGAATGGTCAGGCTGTTAAGCTTCATGGCTGAGCTGCTAAAGTAGCCGCTGGGAACACAATATGGTACCTGTTTTAGGCAACATGCACAGCATAAACAAACACGTAGTAATCGCTGGCATAAAATTAGCAAGGATTATTTATAATTAACCTTCTATTATGGCTCGTTTTAGGCAACTGTATTCTGCTAATTAAACTGGAGGAAATGAGCAAAGTTCATCTGGTTTCAAAACAACACTGGCTTTTTACAAGCTTCAACCTGACCTGCAGTGAGGAATGAGCTAATACAGATATTGCTTTGTTGATCTTTAGCACAATGTGTAACAAGTCTTAGCATATGCAGATCTATGTCAGGTTAAGTAAATAATAATCATAATACTAAAAATTACTAATTATATTATTAATGTTTGCTGAAACTTGTTTTCTCCAGCACAACCGAACACATTCTTATTCATTCTTGGCTATGAATAAAAAAGTCCCTCCGTTGTTTTCATCATAACCTGCCAAACAGGCAGCAGATAGGTCATGCCTTTTGTCTACCTAAGCCAGACAGCCAAGAGTCAAGTTTAAGAGAGAAGAAGCAGCAGCTTCTCACTCTTGTATTCACATGTCAACTGCTTCTGAAATTAATCACACAGCCTGCCGTTCCTTCTACCGCCTCCACATCACCTCAGTCTCTCTCCTCCTTCAATTATTTGTTTCTGTGGATAAGAAAAAAATGCTGTTTCTGTGTCAGCCCAGAGTTATGTCTCATTTTAATTGCAAATAGCCTAGTGCTTCAGTATATAGTCACTGCCCTTTGGCATATAAGTTATAAGTTAAAATGAAAAAGGACACATGACTCATCTGGTTGAGGGGGCTCCCCTACCTATACACTAGTGAACAGGCAACTTTAAATATGGCATCCATGTAACCTACATCAACAGAATTCAACTTCCACATTACTGGCTGTATTTCACATTTGAAAGCGTGCTGCTCAAACCAGATGTAACTGAACTATGTGTTGGGTAGCACAAACATAAAGAGATACACGGTACAGCTGATGAAACATACCAGCTGTCCTCGTCCTCTACTTCTGCACACTCATCCTCCAAATCTAGGACATCCACCTCATCCAGTGCAGTTTGGTCCACCCCTGAGTCGCTCTCTGCAAGTGTTTCTGACTCATAACTTTCCTGAGAGGGGCTCTCTGGTGTCTCGATTTGCCCGTGGGTCTCTCCCACTCCATTGCTGCAGGTCAAGGTGAGAAAGCCCCCACATGGACCCCGATCCTCCTCCTCCTCCTCTTCATCTTCTTCCTCCAGCCTGTTGGTTACAGGTAGAGGGGACATCTCCTCGCTGCTGCTGCTGTCCTGTGGGGGTGACAGTTCAAAGTCTGTGCTGCCCAGCTCACCACTGTGCTCCAACCTGAGACGGGAGTTGGTCACCCCTTCACAAGTCAGCCTCTCATTGATATTAGCAGCGGCTGTGAGGTTACTGTTGCTGCTGGCACCTCTGTGGATGATAGTCTTGCTCCCCCTGTTGCGCAGGGTCTCATTCTGGACCTCCAGCCTACGAACAAGCTCCTGCAGCTTTCGGACCTCCTCCAGCTCCACCCCTGCCAGGTCTTGACCCCCCTCCTCTTCCTCCTCGCACCCGGACTTGGGGCTCTCCGTGAGGCCAGTGGGACTGCCATTGTCAGGCTGGGGGACCACGCTGGCACTGTCCGGGACCACCATGCTCCTACTCTGTTAGCAAAGAGAGCAAAATTAACATGATGACAATAAAGAGCAGCTGGAAACAACACAAACCGTACTGGTTCAAGCTTGATTTGACCCCTTATCAATGGTGTGTTGAATGGCTACTCACTGGGCACTGGCCAGCGATACAACAGCAACTCAATACTGATTAAACCAAGCATAGAGGTTAAGATTTTCTAGCTACTTCAACCACATGCAAAGTTTTTAGTCGTAGTCACAGAATTAGCTCTAGTATCGAGGCGACACTGGTGCGTTAACAAGTCAGTTTCAGCTAACAATCACTAGTATTTACATGACGCCGATCACTTTTATCTCGTCGTTACGTTGCTAACTCTGTAACTGTAATAACCGTGTAAAGAAGCTAGCTACATGAGGATGCTCTACACCACTAAATGTTCCTCTAAGCAGCAAAACTGCAGCAGCTATGTTGTAATATATCAAGCCATACGTGTATGTTTGAATACTCTCGCTAATCTTAGCTCAGCTAGCATGCTACCAGCAAAACAGTCGTACCGGTGAGTGAGCCGTGTTGTCCCAGTTGTCCCAGCGAGCTGCTGATGACTGAGCCTGCCCGCCACTCGGAGCTCAAACCCCCCTGTGCACCAGCGACCGCATGAATGAAGCAGCTAATTACGACCACCTGAAATGGTCCACAGTTTGATAATGATTGTCAAGACACCGGGATAACTCTCGGTTAGCTAGTCCATACTTTCTTGTTGCTACTGCACCGCCGACAGCGTTCATCACATCGCTCACTGCTAACTAGCTTGTTAGCGCACTGACTTCAGATAGCCCACTGAACAAACCTGCAGCAGCGCTCGCCCCTCCCCCTACAGGATTTCACGGGTTCTTGGCGCCCTCTATGGATGAGATGTGGTACTGCAATTATATATTTACGTATTCTTTATTGTAGCCATTGGGAGTCGCTGTTTACATAATGATGCAGCACACCATTGTATTAAAAGTAAGAAACCCAACCAACATTTGATCTGTAATGGAGAATGGCAGTCATTTTTCAACAGACAGAAAGAAAGAATAAGTGAATGGGATATTGTTTCTTACAAAAACATGTATCAATGTTGACTTTTTTGAAATGCAAGTTTGTTATGACAGAAACTAAGATAAACCTCTCTGGTCATTTTTATTCAAAAGTCTATACGCTATTAAGAGTCTATTAGCTATTAAAAGATGGTGGCATTCACAGTTGGCAAGGACCAGTTGGGAGGGCCCAAAAATATTAACTCCTTAGTTACATATTGATTTCTGTGTACAAAAAGGCCAAAATGAGACTGCTAAAGAAAAGGAAATAAGTTGTGACATGAATAAATGCAACAAATCTGTTAACAGTGTTAGAAATTAACAAATAGCATTGAGGTCCCACACAATTAAGTTTATGCAGTTGTTGTTTTCTTCATTTCTCTTAAATTTGTCTTCATCGGTCATATGTACAGCACAAGACCGATAAAGAACACAGAAGTATTTCAAGCCTACTTCTTGTTTGGGCAAAGTGATGTTAAGGAAGCAGTGATGCAACTAGAAGTACCTGTTTAACTTGTTTTGTGAGAGACAACAGTCAAGTGTACTTATCAAATTGTTGATTCAAGAATAACACATGCATTAAACACTGAAGACAATAAAAAAAATACTGGTGACAGTATAATACTAGAGCATAAATCACATGTGAGAGCTTTGGTTTTTCAATGTATTGATCCACAGTTTTGAGGACACTGAACATTTGTGTCTACCTCCTATCATTTAGTTGTGTCCTCATCTGAGTGCACAGACAGGTCTGATCCTGAGATATCACTGGAAAAGAAAAGAACATGCATACCGTCACTTTTTCTTGCAGATTTATGAAAGCTGTCATTAAATTATAAGATAGTGTATTTTCATCTCTGACAGGCTTCCTTACGACTGAAGGGGAATTGTAAATCTGCATTACTCCACCAAATCTGCATTAATTCCTCCCAGTTAGATGGTATAATATTTGTCTCTGCTCTCAAGTATTTGCATGCTGCATGTCTGAACAGGCTTGTGGTGGAAAAACACAGCATGTACTACCTTAACCAATCAACACACATAGTCTGAGGGGAAAAAAACATGCTCACTGATCCATGAGTTGCAAGTTTCCTTCTTCAATATGGGCTCTCCAAAGCACATTTATACTACAGAGACAGGATTTATGTGGATATGTTGCTGTTCATTACTTGCATTACAATTGTAGATATGAAGGCCCTGCATACAGAAACTAAATTCAGACATTAAAACTCACTTTTCTGACTTATACCACACTTCATGTTGTTGCTGGAATGTGAAACACCTACAGCTGATGCACTCCCTTTTCTTCAGCAGGAGAAAACCTGTTGTAAATCTAGCTGGAAGGAGCTTTCACTGGGTGAGTAAGGTTCATTCAACCGTTTGAAAAATGAAGTCAACCTCATGAGTAGCCAACGTAAACTGAATATAGATGCTCATAAGATAGAATAACATTTCAACTGACTTTGATTTCATACCACTTTCATATCTCTTTTGTTTCTGTGTGTAATTTCGTTCCCCTGTATACTCAGTACTGTATATGAAGAGAATGACAATAAATTCTATTCTATGAATTATACTTTTTATTACAACTCATTTATTTAACTTACATAACGGTTTTCTTTTCTCATCATATTTTATGTTGCAATTTCACATTTCTGGCCTAAGACTGATAATAATACACTAATGTGATGGGAGAACTGTACAGATGATTTTCACTCCTAAAATATCAGTCGATCTCAGACCATCCAATGTACTCAAACTGCCCTAACTTTCCTTTCTGACAACTGAAGCAGCAATGTTTTGAAAAACAGGAAACATGTTGCAGTAAGTGTTAAATAAAAGTATTTTCATTTTTGTTGGTCAATCAGTCCTAAAAAAATCTGTTCAAAATATGCTTTAACAAAAGAAGATGGTTTAGAAAGACAGTTTGACAAAATATACACAAATGCGACTCAAGAGAAACATGTTTGACACCGATTTTTATTAAAACAAAAATATCATCTTATATGTTATTTTTCAGAACATTTCCTGAATGGCACCATTTCCAGGCATACTCATGGTATTGTTAACATTGCGGTATTTTTGATGGACTTCCATTAATACAATTGTTGATTCATGATTTTTCTCTTTTTCTGTCCCTGTCAAAACTTTATCTTTCTTCGTTAAGCCCTTTCTAAACTGCATGCAAAAAAGCACAGTAAAATATAGAAATTGAATTCATTTACTTGGGATTACAGACAGATATTTCCCCATAGCGTCAACCCAAACACCATTTCTAATCAAACATGGCAGCACGGAAAACAGCGGCAGAGGCGATGGGCAGGTTTCCAAATTGGTGGAAGAGCAGATTAGCAGGACAGGAGTGAAGGAGAGGAATCATGGCAGGTGTTTCAGTTACTTGTCCTCTTTTATGGCTTTCTTCTCCTCATCAATTTCTGTGTGAACACAAGACAAAGACACAAATTAAGTGATCAGTCTGAATGTGAAGATAAAAGATTAGTCCTGCAATTTTGTCAGAGCAAGAAAACAAACTGATATAACATTGTGTTTAAACATTACCATCCTGTATTATTCAATTTTAAACCACAACTCTGACTCACACACACACAGAACAATCATAATCCAAAGCATAAGTGTCAAATATTCTAGATGGTTGAAAATTTGCTTATGCAGCAGCTGGTGTGACAGATGGCTCCACTCATGAGTTTGGCTCCGTTGCTAATAAACTGCAAGCCAATGGTCAAGTGTCTCCCTCTCTCAGCTTCTTTCTAAATTATCAGGTGTGCACTGACTGGAGTGCAAATAATTTAAGAGGCACTCTAGTGATTTAGCAGTGCCCTTCCACAAAGTTGGGAAAATTGGAAGAGACACATTAAGAACGAACTGTCAAAATCAAAGCTACAGAGAGAAATGTGTCTAGATAAAGATGTCTAGTATGGGGCAAGCTCCAGAAACCCTGGATCCTACATTTCCCATACAGCAACTCATCTTTTATTAGATAGATTCCTGCCACACTTTTAAAACTACAGCGTCGTGTTGCAAATTTGTAGCTACAAGCCCAAACTGAGATGATAAGATCACTATGACATCACCAGGATTTAGACAACTCCCGTCAGAGCCACAGAAGACATAATACAATTGTTTTCACATTTTTTATAGTAGCCTACTCCTCATGAGAAGTAAACTCAACTTCATGTGTAAAATCTTTAGAATGCCCCTTTAATGTAAAGTCTGACTAGGATGTCTGCAGCAATGTACAACATGAAGCCATGAAATTAAATGTAGAATATGTCATGGTTTGGCACCGGAGTGAAAGTCAACTTTGATATGAATGAATAATGATATCAGATAAATTAGTCTGATTTATTAAAAAAAAAAAAAATTGGGTTAAAGCGAGTATATGCAACTATACTGAACAGTGTCAGATACAAGATTAGGCTAAATGATAAAACATAGTTTAGTAATAGTTCAAATAGAGAAGAGTTGTACTGTCAGTTAACTGACTCAGTACTGTCAGTTACACAGCAATACCGATCTAAAGTTTGTTAACATTAGCTAATACTAACTATTGGTCATACCAGACCAAAGTAAGGCTATACAGCAACAAAAGAGTGTATTGAATTGATCAAGGGTGTGCTTTATTCCTTATGAATTTAACTTCTCATTTTGAAAAAGAAGTTTCATATCCTCACTTAAAAGCCTGGAATTCAGGTACAAACTTGACAGTAAAATACTTGCATTGTGCTAAAGCAGTGTTAAACAGCAGCAGCAGTGTTTGACTTCCTCGAGCCCATTGCAGAACAGCTCTCTTGATAAAAGTTAACTGCACGATTAAAGAGTCTTCAAAAGCCAACATGCACCGGCAGTGCCACCTGTGTGTGCTTTCCCCCTGACACGCAAGTCAGAACTGCACTCAGATCTGAGAAAGAGCAGCAGGGAGCCTCTCAGCCTCCGGAGGGATGAGATGAGCGTCTTGCCACACTTTAGCTTAAATGTTCCACTTCCTACTGCCTCATGTCACACCAGATATAAAGTAGGGCTTTCTCAGTACATCTTCTGGGCCTCAATATTCATTGCTTTGTCAAGTGACAAAATTTTGAATATTTTCCCAAAGGCTCGATGGCATGGAGCTCCATTTGCTCCACTAAGAGCAGACAGAGATCTTATAATAAATAGATGGGGGTGGGGTTGGCATTAAGCTGAACAAGGACAAGCTCTCAGGTAGCAGGGTGTGTACCTGCAGTTAATCAGTAATGCAATGTTTGCAGTTGTAATTCATAATGAAGGGGTGAAACCCGGATAAGGTGGTGGATGAGAGATTTTTGTTAAGAGCACACTTCTCTTAAACACCTACCCTGCTGAGTTGGAACATAGGTTTTTTCACGTGTGTCAGTCTTCTTTAGCTTCTGCTTGTTAAACTGCTCGACCTCTTGGTTGACTGGATTGCCGTCACCCATTTTTCTGGAGTAGTTCTAATGAAGAAAAGAGAAGAGAGCAAATCATGATGATTCAAATCAAAACATGGAAGACAGCCTGAGAAAAAGTTAAAGGAATGCATGGGAAAGAATGAACCCATTATTATTCAGTCACTCAAGATATCTACAGTACATGCCCATACAGGTGCACAAATCACAAATTAAGCCCCGCCTCAGTTGAAAGAGACAGAACTCTGGAGTTATGTAACCCAGTCACAAGAGGCAACATGCACCTTCTTCATGAACAAACAGCTCTAATGTGGTGTCATGTTATACTCTACTGTTATTTACAGCTATTCAATTCCACAAGAGACACCGGACTAAAGAGACACATGATATACTTGTACATTGATTTGCAGTGATGTGTGTTGGTTAAAGAGATTAGGTAAATATTAAATACACACCTGGGACAAAAAAAAAAAAGCAAACAGCAAGGAAGTGAGAACATAAAATTAAATGTTTCACTGTTTCAACCAAGGACAGAACAAGATAAGACTAAAGCTAAACCAGACTTTTCTGTACAATTTACTCTGCTTATAACAGTACAATGTTTAGAGAAATCCACCGTGCAGATTCCCTTGGGGGGGGGGGGCAGTGCCTGGTAGCCTGAAACATTATGGCACCGTCCACACCTACATATTGTACGCACCCTCATGCACAGCAGGCATGAGTGTGCGTTTCCATTTTCTACATCAAAAAAAGGATGACAGGTGAAAATACTCGACTGTTTCGAACAGTTTTGCTTGAAAAAGCAGCGTTAAGTGGTGAACACACTGCTTGCGTGCAGAGGAATGCAGCGCCGCCAGGTATATACACACCCTACAGTAACGGAATAATCAGCAATACAGTAACTGTATCGGCGTGGCTGTATGGCCTATACCAGAAATGTTGCATTACACCTATAAGCCTTTTATAGATAGAAAAACATGTCTTGAAAAGAATTATGATGTTTGTTCTACATTCCCTTGCAGTGATTTTGTGTCTTTTTGAGTGCATGATAAAAAGAGACGGTACAGAATAGATTTACCTGGTGCAGGGGTGCGCAGTGGGAATGTCTTCTACAGGTAAGATGCGTCTGTGTAATCCGTGCAAAACCAACGGTTTAAATAGTGACAACACGCCCTTCGGCACTCCAACATGGACACTGATGCTCTGTCTCTCATTGGCTCCCAAAGCTCACAGGAAGAATTTCAATTGGACACGCTTGATGCCTGAATTCCCAGAGATATTATAGGCTGTTGGTTGAGCACTGTTGTCCATTCTTGCCCCAAATGTTGTAATCTGAATCATTTGTTCCTCCCTGTACCTGCAACAGGCACTGCGCTATTGATCAGTCATCACTGAGCTCCCATTGTAGTTGATATGAACGATTTCATCGTTTTTAACACACTACCATCTAGTGGACTGTTTATGATATCACACAATTTGACAAAAATCCACCAGAATAGTATGTGAACAGCAAATACACAACAGAAACAACTTCAGTGTATGATCAATAAGATTAGTTTATTATTGGGTGTTGCAAAAAAAAACTATTTTCTGCAGCAACTGGAATATTATTATGTGATGATTTTACAGGTATATGTTGAGATCACAGAAAGACAGTGGACATTTTTCTTTCACAGTCAAACAAAGATATTTAAATGGAGTACATTGAAAATAATAAACATCCAGTGGCTTGTCCCATACTGGGGGACAGGTTTCATCCCACCTGCTGTGGACACACATGCTGACATGAGAACTTGCTGTAAGGCAACAGTGATGACCCCTGAGTCACTGACTTCTAACTTATCAATATTAATCTCAATTCATATATACAGTAGCTATGTCATATAGTAAATGAAATAATGTCTTGATTATACACCAATCATCTCCTTCATGTACTTTTTGTATTTCAATTCCATGAAGGTGGGATACTCCCAAGACACAGATGGTCAAAATAAATGCAGCAGAGGCCGAGATATCTTGACTTGTAGTCCCTTGTATGGCTCCAGACCTAAAAATTATGGATTCTACTTTTCCCATACTGCAACCAATTTTGTTAGACCCTTCACTCCTTGTAAATAACCACATCCACAATCAACAGAACCCACACCTGCAGGCTCAATTCTTGAGCCCACAACAAAAAACTGCTGGACAGAATCGTGCGAACGATTGAAGCAGATGATGGATCATGTACTTTTGCCTACTGGACTCCTGTTGATTGGTCAAAGCACCTGAATAAAGATGAGCTGCGGTCTGGTTAAATTTTCAAGGGAGCACTTCACGGTAATGAATATTTAAAACAAATTTAAAAAGACTATTTTCAACTTGTAAATTTGATATCCTTTAGAGATTTCCTCCGTCTCCTCAGCCTGAACGTTTTTCCTGTCTGTCATAGATAGCGGTGGTGATTCCCCACGTGATACACGATCTCAGAATAACAAGAGAACCTCCTCGGTACAGCAGAGCCACACTCTGCTGTCGAGATTTCCACAGCATCCTCCAACAAGCCATGACCCCTTTCACCTCCCGTCCCACCTGTGCCTGCATGTTTGCCACTAGCACAGAGAGTGGGTACAGAGCTAAGCTGATTGCCATGGAGGTCAGCGTCCCCGAGACGAAGGAGGCGGCCACTGGTGAGAGCCCCTGTCCCGCCACGGCAGCACATACAGGCTCTTTCAGGCCAAAGTAGAGGGAGCTGCCCAGAGAATTGCGAGCTGTGATGGGCAGAAAGGCCCTGTAGTACCCTAAGGTCGGCCCCTGTGCCCTCAGCCTTACAAGAACACTCTTCAGGGTGGGTAGGTGACGGTCGTTCTGCCCATTCTGCAACACATTTTGGACGCGCTCAAAGGGGGTAAACACCACAGCTTCCACCACACCTGCACCAAACCCAGCCAGAGCAGGCAGAGCAGATGTGGGGATGACATTTTGGGATGACAGGGAGAGTTGGCAGAGGAGGGTGTCTTGCAGGCCAAAGAGCATCGTGCCATTTAGAGTCCTCATCAGTAATGGTGGGGCCACGCCCCTGTAGAGCTTTACAGGTCCCTCTTTGAAGAGCTGACCCACTGCCTGGTGAACTGGGGTGTTGTTGATTTGTTGACGGAAAACAGTCTTGTACACAGGAAAAACGACAAGGGTGGGGATGGTGGACAGCAAGCTGGAGGTCCCCCCATGCAAGTAGCTCTTGAAATGAACCACTGAGTGCCTAAGGTGGGCTTCATCTTGTTTATGGTTGGGACTTCCTGTCATACTTGAACTGGATGGAAATCAAATCATAAATCATTTCAGGCTTGCACTAATCCAGGACAGTTATAATGTAACTGAAAAAAAAAAAGAATAAGGGCGGATAATCAAATCAGAAGAAATTACAATTAAATAACTGATGCTATGTTATCATTTAAGACAGTGACATGCACTTACCTTGTGTGCTGTGGTCAGGCGTCAAGAACAGAAAGCGTATTGTCTACTTTCAATTTCCTCTAATGCAGAATGCAGCACGTGGGGCCATTTGTCCTCCAACACTGCACGTAGAGAGAACTAATTTCTGTGTGTTCGTCTCATTGCAGAGGCAACACGTTTTTCTACCCCAGTACGGAAATATAAGTCTTATCAGGAGGATGCTCTCCGAAAATAAATGACAATCTCTGCTGAGCCGCTTCAGTGTCTGTGTTTGGTCGGCCTCTTCTACAATTGCTATTGGTCAAGACGGAATACGTCATGTGGTCAGGGATTGGTTGTTTCGCCAATCAATCAAGTCTTTTCTTTCCAGGGGAAAAGGCATGTCCAATGTGAAAACATGTCTGATGCTGTTTTACATTTACCACTGCAAATAATTAATAATCATAAGCGGTTGAACTTAACATACATTGTCGTCAAAAATATTAAGTCATAAGTCGAAAGACAAAGTAAAATTAAAATAATTGTATTTAAGAGGTTAACTCTTCAGTAATATTGTCTTAAATATTTGCCAAAATTAGGGTCTGAATGTCAAAGCCTTCTACATATTGCCAAAATTTGAATTCTGGTGGTGAAATTCTGACTTTCTTCACTGTACAAAATACTGAGTCTGGAATAAGCCAATAAAATACAGACCACCATGTATTTAAACTGTGGGATATAAGCTCCCTCCAGGTCTAGACACCCTCAAATCTCCAGAAATAAAAGTCTTGAGGACTCATCTCTTCCAAGAGCACCTCCTCTCATAACACATTAATACCTTAGCATGCCTAACTGGCACTTACAATGCACCCTCAGCGCACTTCACCTGCTCTCCTTACACTATTAAATAGATGTAGTACTTAGTACTTACCTGCACTGAAGCTTCAGTGATGTCACTTACTTCTAACTTGCTCTGGATAAAAGCGTCTGCCAAATGAGTAAATATCAAATTGTAGACGACACACAATTCTGATTCTTCAACTTTTGAATAATCAGCTTTTACGAAAACAAGTTAAGTAATAAACTGATGGTCAATTAATAACAAATAAACCAGATGCCATTTTAAGATTTTACGCATATTCAATTTTATTAAGAATGCACCCTCAGATGACTGGTGCATTCATCCTACTGAAAAAGTAAACACAAAGGTTTGGAATATGCACATTAGTGACAAATCCTTCCCTCCAGACATACAAAAAAAAAAAAAAAAAAAAAAAAAAAGAGCAGGTGAACATTTCTGAAGGAAGCTCCAGCCTGCAGAGACCCCAAGCTAAAAACCCAACAGCTTCTCTATAGAAAGATCTTCAACGCAGAACCTCAAAGGGTAAATTCTGGACACTGGGCAAACCCCACTCAATGAGGGCACCTCAAGAGTTGAAAGAAACATCTCAAAACATCTTCTACAGACTGATAAGACACGTGAAAGCTCTATGTCAAGTGAGAAAATAAATAAAGCTAAATAAGAAGTGTGGGGGGGGAGAGGATAAAATAAGAGGAAAAAAAAATTTCATTTCAGACTGTTGAGGCACTCTTGGTTGAGTGGAGCTTCAGTGGCACCGTAAACTAGTTCAATACACATTCACTTCATTATAATCTTTCAAACACCAGAGGATAACAAGAGCAACATGAAAAACTACACTTGTTTATAGTAACAAAAAAAAAAAGCACTGTAACAGCTTTATATGCCAGATGCTTCTCCTGACCACTGGAACCTGCCAGGGATATTATACAAGCTCTTTGACAACAGATTGAAAGCACTCCTGGAGAGGTGAAATGGTCAGGAGAAACTCTGTATCTAAACTTTATGAAAAGAGGACAAAGGGAGACAGTGGATAAACTCTTATTTATCCATGTACAATAAATATGCTGGCCTAAATTGGTAGCTTGCGATTGATTTGGTGCCCCAGACATGAAAGGACACAGCTCAAGGGGGAAGGAACTCAAGTGAGCGGGGATCAGCATTAGTAAAAGACATGACTGTTCTTTTTCTTTTGTTTCCCATGGTTAGTAAGCTGAACATATTTGCTAATGGTTGTGTTTGGGTTGGGGAATTCCCTCTTCTCATATTTGGTGTAACAGCACAAAAGTTGATGGTAAACATCATTTGTTACAAGGGGACATGGCTGAACAGGTACGACACAGACTCGCCGTTGTGAGTTCTACGGATGGCCTCTGCGAGGATCATGGAGATGTCAATAACCTGGAGGCAGAGAAGATAGCAAGTTGTGAGGATAACTGGACTGGATGATTAGTTTACTGACAGATCATTAATGAATGTAAGTAAAAAGTAAATGTAAGAAAAAAACAGCTTCCCTTATTTCATGTCGCAATAAATACATAATTAAAACAACCATCTGCAACCTCACATAAATCTAAAGTAAATGCTGTATCCCGACCTGTATTTTGGGACAATGTTTCATCTTCTCCTCCTGAGGGATTGTGTTGGTGACCACCACAGCTTCAAAGCAGGCATTGTTGATGCGTGAGATAGCTGGGCCAGAAAAGATGCCATGAGTTAGGATGGCATACACCTTGGTGGCACCAGCAGAAATTAGTCTAGGGGAGAAAAACAGTATAATGCATTAAAACTCTCACTGTGCATCACTGGATATATCCTGGAACAGAGATCTCTAAAGGAAATTCAGTAATGATCTCTAGTTTTACATCAGCACCATAGTAACCACAGTAGCCCTGCCTGTGGTCAAGTCTTTTGTTATGCCGTTTATTTATCACAAAAGGCAAATAAAAGAGCTTACTTGTCAGCAGCATGGCAGATTGTGCCACACGTGTCAGCCATGTCATCCACTAGAATGGCGACCCGGTCGGTCACATCGCCGACGAGAACCATTCGGTCTACCTCATTTGCTTTTTTCCTCTCTTTGTGAATAAGAGCAAAGTCCACATTCAGCCGGTCTGCTATTGAGGTGACCCTGCAAAGGAAAAGTAAAATGTCAACGTGTCCAAGTGAATAAAACTGTAACTGTACACGTCAAATTAGAGCCTTGTCAGAGATGAGTCAACAAAAATGTAATCTAAAGTCAATTCTAGAGGAGATACAGTGAAGGTAAGCTATGCTCAAGGGTAGGAGACCTATGGTAAATGGCCCTGGCATACCTCTTGGCTCCTCCAGCATCAGGTGAAACAATGGTACAGTTTTTCCATTCAGGGATGTTCTCTTTGATCCATTTCAGCACAGCTGGCTCTGCATACAAGTTATCAACTGGGATATCAAAGAAGCCCTGGAAAAAAAATAATACAGCTGAACTGACTGGGTTGCAGGAGTGGAACATATACTATCTTTGTTGACATGTAGGTAAATGTAAGGCCAGGAAAGTCAGGTTTCTAATATAGGTTCTCCAAAATCAGACATGTTTAGAATGCAAACCAAAAATATTACCCAAAGGACTGATGGCAGGATGGTGAATAAAATGCACTTCTGTTTAGATCTGCTTTTGTGTTGCTCACCTGTATCTGTGAAGCATGCAAGTCCATGGTGATAATATGGTCAGCGCCTGACACTGACAACATGTTGGCCACCAACTTGGCAGAGATAGGAGCACGGCTCTGCAATGAAAATAGATCTCTTCAGTCACATGCAATAAGTGAACTGGCAAGCGTGGCTCATTTCTAAAAATAACACTTAACTGAGAGCTTAACCTTTCAGTAAAATTATACCAGTCAAATATTACAGTCTAGACCTCAATATTTTTTAATCTGACAATATTTTGTTTATGACCATTGATATTTTGAGTCAGTATTTAATATAAACTAGGACAGCTGATATACAAACACCACCAGTATGTATAGTAAATACGAATGCTAAGCAGAGAGAGGCGTTCAGTTTACATTTTGCAAGAACAAGTTAAATACATTCAAAATGAATGTTTGGCCCAGCTCTGGGATAGCTTTTACAATACAGCAATTATCATTATAACAGACATGCATCACAATATCAAAAGATCTCCCAGTTCTACTGAATAACAAAGGTTTAGATTTGGTTGTAAAACATACAAAACATTCCATTCATGCAATATGATTGAGGTGTTGGAATGAGAGTAATAACAGGCAAATAGCTACTCAGGGAAGAATAAGATGGGAGCAGCAGTTGATTCAGCAACTCATACAGGACGAGGGAAAGGAAAACAAACAGAAAAAAAGAAAGCAAATATGCCTTGTGGAGTCTTTGTTGATTGACATGGTTGCAGGCTTCTTGTCATGATGCTGGATGGCAAATGGCATGACAGAAGTAATTAGACAGATATCCCTCACCCCCACCTTGTCCTTCTTGTCTTGCCGGGCATATGGAAAGCATGGGATGACAGCCGTGACCCTGGAGGCTGAGGCAATCTTGCAGGCGTTGATCATGATCAGCAGCTCCATCAAATTGTCATTGATCTCCCCACAACCACTCTGCACGATGTAGACATCTTCCCCACGAACGCTCTCCCCTATCTCCACGCTGCCAGAGGACAGAGGTGACAAGACAAACAGCACTTAGTGCCATGGAGCTAAGTCACTATGGCAGGCAGGAGATAGATGACACAGAGTAAACAATGGCCGGTGTCTACGTGTGATTTGATCTGCACAGTGGTTATACTGGGGGAAACAGAAGGATGCTGAGTCAGAAAAATGACAGTCTCAATATCATATGTGACAAGACATAATTTCTGTTTATTGACGCAGTTCAGGTGGATTTGATGCTCAACAATTAGCAGATTGGTTGTTAGTTAACATGAGTTCTCAGCCACGCGTGGACTACAAGTTCCTAACAACACTGCGCGGCAATTTCATCGTGACACCACGTTTCTAATTAAAATAAATGTCGCTAGGCTACAACGTTTGCGTACTAGGCACACCTCTGGCTATAAGCTTCTTTAAAGCGGCCAGGACACATAACAACTCACCATGTTTCTTGGTTGCTAAATTTCTTCGTTACAACCTTCCCCAGCTCGAGACCCAGGCGATCTGCTATTTTCTGAGACAGGTCCGGATGTGAGCTCCCGCTAAATATTTTGATATTAGGCATTTTGTTGCGGTCCAGGGCGTCGTTCAGTCCAAGCTGGCAGAGGCAGGGAACAACTGTCGAGTCAGAGGGAGACGAAGAGTCCAAGACAGCAGCTGGAAATTGATCAACAGTTGACGAGCTACTCTTACAGAGCTAAAGTGTGTTCCCTACCTATCCACCATTATGTCCCACACATCACGCGTGCAGCTATCACTCCCAGGGCGGCGCGCACGCTTTCACTTACGTACCGCCGTGATGACGTCATTCCGTCGGTCCAGACGAGCCAAGAACAGAAGCACGTAAAAAAAAAAAAAAACAGGAGCTAGGTACAGCCCGAGAAAGCCAAGCCTACTCATACCAACTTTGACCGCAGTTTAATCATTTCTCCAGGTTATTGCCTTAAATAAATGATTTTTTTATTATAAAAAAACATGTATATCGGCTGTAAAGTAACATTAATGTTTGTAAACCGTTGATGTGTCTCCACTAAGCTTCAATATTTAACTTTGGGTCCTCTGAATATTCACCACCTGTCCGACATGTGGAGGACACTGCAGTGTTTATGTCGGCTACACTGCTCATAGTAGGCTATATTTAGCCTGTCCATACAGTAGGTGGAGAGATAACAGAACTGCACATTACACTTATGTACTCATTATCTAAATCAAACTTTCTCTTTTTGGCAGACCTATGTCTGGCATTCCTTTCAGGACCCCAGAGACAACATGGTGAATCTATGGACTACAACAAATGTGTGTCACCGAAATACAGTCGCTAAAAGAGGTAAGAATAAAATATACATTTAAGGAACAGCACTACTAGTGTCATTATAGGGGCTTTTCAGAGTAAACATTTAACTTGTTGGCACAGTAGGAAAAGCACAGGTGTACACCTGTGCTTTTCCTACTTTTCCCACTGTCATGGCAAACTTTGACACTTGACTAAAACATAGAGTAGTAACGTTACAACTCTATGTTTTAGTCAAGTGTCAAAGTTTGCCATGACAGTGTGACAGTGAATCAGAATGAACCAGGAAAACCAGGATCCTGACCTGAGGCAGCTAATTGTTAGCAGCCATCTTTATTTTTTATTATTTACACATGTGCTTTTCATACTTTGACATATCAACATGTCTACTGTCAATAAACTCATACTATCACAGTGGCATATTACTGCATGTTGAGGTTTGACTTGTGTGTAAAATTATGATTGGCATACTGTAGATCGCCAACATCCACAGACAGTTGTATTTTCACTGTAATATATATATATATATATATATATATATTTTTTTGTGCATACATAAATTCACTGCAGTGTTTTTGGCAAAGAGGCCCTCTGGCTGTTGTTTGGCTCAGCTTCGATCTGCTTTTCCATTGTTTAGCACAAATACTAATAACCCAGAGAAAAAAAAACATTTAAAATAAACTTATCTTAACTGTCAGCACCAAACAACCATTTTACTGTCAACCATTGGTGTTGTGTCAAGTCAATGACGTTTGCACTGTTGAGTCAACATCAATTTGTGCCAAAGGCAAATGAATGAAGCAAATACAGCAATAAGAAACGGCTGGTAGCAGCAAGAAAGACTTTTCCAGGTTATCTATCTTTCACATGACATCATTTGTGGGAAGTCATTGTTACTGGACACCCTGTCACTACTTCAAGTTTTCTGCATGCAATGTCATCTCCAAATTCTGTGAAAGAGTTTATATAATATACTTTATTGCTCTTAAAACATGAGTTAACTTTGTACACAGACAAAAGACCACAGTGAGGACAAGATCATTGACAGTAAATAAAAACAGGAATGAATAGGTGCACATAAAGAAACAATGGATTAAGCCATGGAGGGCTCATTGTGTGAATGAAACATAGACAAATCCACACAGTTTAGCAAAGCAACTGAACAGTGACAACCACAGAAAATGTTTACTATAATGTTAAAATTTTCAAGTGCTGATGAGAGAACATTGTCTGATATTTTGTTTATAAAAATAAACATGTCCCATGCTTTATACTCATAATATATTCTTTAAAATATATGTTTTGCTATTAGTCTCTATGTTACATTACTACTATAAATAATTACCTTACAGACATGTTTTATCTTGTCATTTTTACAAAATAGTGAAGAGTTTGGATAAATCTTAATGTTACAAGTGATGTTTTAAAAGGATTTTTTGTTCTCTCAAATATTTGATCTTATTATTTACATTAACAGTGTAGAATAATACTTTTCCATATCGAATATCATTTGCAAAACATTAACATGTTGCCACCGTGGCCTTTCAATTGTTTTCCCATTTTTTCACTTTAGAATGGGAAAATTATCTGAACAAACAGTATCATCAGTATCTGCCCCTGAAAGTCTAATACGTAAGGGAAAACATGCAGTACAGTGAAAGAGAAAACACTGCATATGGTTATGGAAAATGCTACATCAACAGCGAAGGAAAACCAGTTAAAAGAAAGTGCTTGTCAACACCACAAATGTCTACTGAAACCAAGAAAAGAAGTGCAACAAAGCTGATATATTGATTTTCCTTTTATAGTGGGCTATATTTCCCTTCACCAGTGAGTAATCACATTGTGAGTGTGATGTACAATCACACCCTAACCCTAAACTGAAATAGTAAAAAAAAAAAAAAATGAACAGGAGGAAGTGTAACTGGCTCAAATTCACATTAGTACTAAGACATAGTCTGGCTAGAAAATATCAGGTGCAATTAAATGAACACCACTATTGATTTATAATGTTCGTCAAACACTGAACATTTGTAAGTTTGTTTTAAACTACAGTATGTATACTGTATGACACTTAGCATCTTAAAATCAATTCCTCACCACCAAACAGTTACAGTAAATACCTTGATTCAAGGATGATTAGATACCATGTCTCAGGGTGGATATTGCACCATACACAGTATTTAAAAGTATTTAAAACACATTTGAGTTAGATTCATTGGAGTACCATGTTATATCCCAAATGACTGAACAATACAGTCATACAGCCATATTGCATTTCTTGTCTTTAGTATTTTGGCAGCCCATTTGTCACTATTAATTTGGTTTCACAGCACTTTCTTTTAACAGTATGTCCAGTATACATGTTAGGCCAGTACAACTACAAAGCCACTGTGAATAATTTCCAGGAATAACAAGAGGATGAGACACAAAGGAGATTTCAGACAGGAAACAGATGTGTTAGTTTTATTAAAATACATAGAAAACTACTTTGTGTGTTTCTTATATATTTGCTAGATTGCACAATGTATAACAGCACATAGAAAGCAAATTTGTTTATATTGTATCTGAAAACCTGAATAAAAACAAAGGATCTTTTGAAACGGGTAAGCTTTAACCTTGAGGATATGGATTATGTGAAACTGTTGGTGTGGACTCAAGTGAGTTTTTCAGCAGCAGAGTGAATAAAAAACACTGAATCAAACATTAAAAGATACATTTCGACTTCAGAGCTAATTTCAGAGGTTGTGCAAAATCTTAGAGATACGCTTACTCACTTGCAAGTGGATGGCTATATTTAAACTATGATTCACAACACAT
Organism: Seriola lalandi dorsalis; assembly: GCF_002814215.2. Classification (NCBI taxonomy): domain Eukaryota; kingdom Metazoa; phylum Chordata; class Actinopteri; order Carangiformes; family Carangidae; genus Seriola; species Seriola lalandi. The sequence goes on along the minus strand of NW_019524451.1, from coordinate 125,078 downwards.
GAGATGCAAGTGAGCTATGGATTAGTGATGGTGTAAAATACACTCTGTGCGTTATTAAGTACAGTGTGGGTATTCCTTCTATACAGCTGAGTGATGTAACATAACTCATTACTGTATAGTGGATAAGACTGTGACTTGGGTCTCTGCTACATTGTCTGCCCTGAGCAGGTGTATTTCATACCTGCACCGTTATAGTGAGAGAATGGGCCTCTGTCATTAAGTATAGTTTAATATGTCATACTTGTCTTTCAGTGGTTTTCATTTTCCAACACTGTTACTTACATTTTGACTCTTGTATCAGTATGCCAGACATTGTCAACATAGCCAACAGAGATCTCCATTTTGCATTACAACAGTTAGAAATTTCAACAAACAAACACATCACCATCTAACCAACCAACGCTTTGGACTACGCAATTTACAGAAGTCGCTACTTGACGAAATCTTTGAAATATTTTTGTCCAGAGCATACATTTATTTATGATGATTTGTTATAACTTTTATAGTTCTCTTAACTCAATACATTTCAAATATATTCGGTACCTTTTTTTCTTCACAAAACTTTATATTATTTGCTAAGTAGACACAACTCAAATATACATTACATATAAAATATTATACTATAATGACTTATGTATATTGTGAATATTGATATGAGGTGATTAGCCCTGTATCACCCAGTCTGTTATAGGGTTCTTATTCCATTGTGCATTAGTTTGGTGTATCTTTATATTTCAAAACAAGATCCACAAGGCTACCTCAGGGCCTGTAAACATGGGATGGAACAGCTGCATTGCAATTTTTACTGAGGATGATTAATTGCACGTCTTGTAAAAAATGTAAACAATAAATAAATAATGAATTTGTATAGAGTAGCGACCCACATTCTGGACTGTTGTGATTACATGCCTGCCAGATTTATTTTTACTGGGCAGGCAGAGTTTTGATGGGTCGAGTGAGCGAGCCCATGTTATTGGTGTTGGAGGAAACTTGAGGGCTAACTGTCTTTGTCGGCAGGCTGCTTGAGTGTCCCATTGACTCTTCTGCTGCACGCAGAAGCAAAGTGTAGTTGATAGCTACCTCCTCAACTTTTCTCAACAGTTGCAGCCTTTGGGCTTCTGAACGAACCCCTCTGACCAATTTAATGAAGGTTTGAGTTAGTTCACACAACACTTGAAAGCTTGCCGAGACAACAGCAAGCATACGTGTTGGGCTTTTTTCAACACTCGCCACTCGTCGACAAGATGCTCTGAATTCTTTGAAGCGCACTGCCAACTCCTGTTTGTACTCTGCAATCCGTGAGGGCTGAAGACGAGCCTCACCCTCAGCTTGTGGGCTATTAGCACACTGGCGCAGGATAGCTAGCAACTCATTAGCATCCAACTGGGCATTTAGGAAACCATCAGGTAAGCTGAATGTTTTCCCTTGTAGAGCCTGTACCCGTGCCAGGCTCCCCTCCAGCGTACGGCAGGCTCTCAGGTCAATTTCCTGTGTCTGTGGCTCCTCCTCTTCCTCTTCTTCTTCCTCTCCACTGCAGTCTTCTGCATTAAGAACCTGGAGGGTTTTACTTACTACAGGAAAGGTATGTGAGTCTAGCTCCATGCCTGGAAGGACCTGAAGGGGTATGGAGTATGAGAGCTCATCCTTCTCACTGCTTTCATCTGTTGCTTCACACTTCCTGTAGCAGAAACAGAATGAGCAGCATTTATCCTTGTCATCACTGTCTTCACTGGGCAGGGTCAGCAGCACCTCGCCAGTCCCTTCTTTACTTTCACACAGTAGCTCTTCTCCCTGAATGAAAAACACACCCTTTTTCCCCTTCCCTTCTGCTTGATGAGACTGAGTGTGGACTGGCTCTACTGGGGTGGGGAGCCTCAGCCCTGTGGCCCTCACTCTCTCCATCTCCTTCTCTAGACTCTTAGCTTTTGGCTTCACCTCAGCATACACAGGTGTGCTAGTGCTGTTGTCCAGTTCTCCAATGCTGTATCGCCTCTGGAGCTTCTTATATTGTGGAGCTCCCATGCAATCTGTTTGAGAAGTACAGGTGGGCAAGCAGGAGCCCTGCTCTCCCCTTGGCTCTCTTGACTCAAGGCTGGTAGAGCGTATTCGTGTGGTCTTGATCTCTAAGGTCTGGGGTCTCCTTGTAGCACCTTGGGTGTGAGGAGCTTTGGAGACTGCAGGAGGGGTCTTTGAGATAGTTCTGTCTCTGCCTCTGTGTTGTGTCTCTGTTGTTGAGCCAACTGGTGTGTCAGGTAGTCGCATGCCCCTACACATTCTCTTACAGTCACAGCTGCGTCTCTGCTCCCTGGAGATACCTGGTGCCTTTAGGACAGGGCTAGTGCGGAGCTGGCAGGCACAAGGAGTGCCTGAGGGCACAGGTGAGGATCCTTGGGGCAAAAATTCTCCCTGGGAGGACTTGGGTTTCAGAAGCTCCTCCAAAAACTCTAGCTCATACTGGCGGACTTTCTGCAACTGAGCCCTCCGCTCATCTGTTTCTCTTCGCATTCTTGCTGGGAACGTAGCTGAAAGAAGGTTTCTAAAGCTCAAGAAAGGGGCACTGCGCTGGGACTTCCCCTTACCTTGTTTCTTTGAGTCTCTGGCTGGGAGAGTGGAGACCATTTCTATTGATGGGCTAGATGTCGTTGGATCATCTAAAATAGGTAAGGATTTTATGGGGCATTTCTGTGACTCAGGTTGGGATTTTCCCTGGGAACTCTCAGTCTTGCTTTCAGGTATTTCTTTTCTCTCTGCTTTTACAGGCAAACGAGGGGAGTACTTGGTTTGTATTTGAGGGCTGGGTTTTGCTAAACTAGGATCTGCTCCTACTCTAATGGCATTTTCTTTGCTGCTAGCCAGCTGGAGGCCTTTGGCCCGAAGGCGCTCGTCATCTGTGGGGGAGGAGGACTGAAACACCACTACCTTCTGAACCTGTGGGTCTTTTAGTCTTAGTTGAGGTCCAGGCTCCTGTTGCACTGGGCATGTGCAGAAAAGGTCGTCAACTGGCAGAAGTTCTGTAGAGCTTGAAGGCTTCATGGTCTCGCTAGAGGCAGTCTTGGCATCTTGGCACATTTTTGTAGGGGAAATCTTGGCAGAGGCAGTTCTGTCCACAGGCAAGAGGATTGGTAAGGCTTTGTTACTAGGGTCTGTATTAAGAGGTGCTGTTGTCTTCCCCTTTATACCCTCAGTGAGATTTTGGCACAGTGTCTCCCCAGAAGAATTTGATAACTTCTGGTCTTTACTGACTTGAGCTGTCAGTGAAGCATCAGATACTTTAAGTTCTTCGGGTGACTTAGAAAGGGGATCAGGGGTGTTTGCTTTGGTGGACTCAGAGTTAGCTTTCATTTCTGCTTTCTGTTCAGTCTGAGTAGTGTCTTGATTGCCCCCTTGCTCTGTCACAACACTGAGTATTGCTGAGTCTTGACTGGGACTGACTTTAAAGGGAACAGTCTTGCTGAGGATTACTTGCTTGGGTGGACAGCCAGCACGAATCTGACCCACAGAGAAGGCCCCTGTCCCTATGGTTTTTGCAGTGCAGCCAGGGATAGCCAAGGGAAAGTCACGGCGGCATAGGATACGTTCCTTGTTGATATGGTGAGCCAGCAGGTAGGCCTGGTTCTGGTTCTGCTTCATTGCCGACACCATCTCAGAAACATCCGTCAATTCAGAGGAGTTGGTCTCATGGCCTGAGTCCAATGATGACTCAGGTGTAATGGCAGCTAAGACAATCAGCCCTGAGGAGGAAGGTAACACACACACTGTTAGGATAATCAAGTGAGAGCAAACAGTAAACATTATCAGTAGTAAGTATTAGTAAGCATAGCACAGAAATATGTTATATTAGTGTTTTACTGTACTTTTTGAACCAGTCATTTGCAGTTGAGTGTTCACAAAACAAAAATAATTTTTGGAATAGTTTCAAAATCAGTTCTTCAGGATCAGATTTGTAACCCCTTTCAAGATTTATCTATGGACCAGTGGGCTTGCCTCACCCAACCTAGTAGCTTTTCCATACAGATGCATTGGTGTTCTTAAGAAATGGGCAAAGACTAGCAAATTTCCTACCCTGATTATGTTCATAGAAACATAAAATTTAGCTGGCTGAGTTGTCAGTTGCAAAACAATTTAGTTTTAATAATGGGCTTGTTTTTATAATGTTTTTAGACACAGAGTGTTGTGTGATATTGTTGTTACGTCTGCATTTATTTATAACCTGTTATATAATCTGTTATAACCTCTACCTTATATTATTATATATGCCTTGCTACCATAAAATTAAGAAATTACATGATTTTCTTGCTATTTCACAAGGATAATCACTTTAGTAGTAATAAAGAGTATGTACTGCAAATGTACAATGTAATATTAATTGATAAAAAAGCAAAATTTTATTGGATTAGTGTTACTTTTAATTCTTAGATGTGGGCTGTGGCATGACTGAGGTTGTTGACCTGCAGTCTGTGTTGGCTGTTGAGGGTGATGGGGGTAGTCCTCAGAAGCTGCCAAAGCCTCTAGTGCCTGTAAGGTGGACACCAGAGCATCATCAAGCTCCTGGGCATGATCTCGGACTGTTCTCGTGGCCACATTATCAATCAGTGTCACAGGCACATCTTCCTTGGATGGGGCCAGCTTCCCAGAGGTGACCCCTGGGCTGACACTGGTTCGAGCCTTCCTCCCTCTCTTTGGGTCATCCTCATCTGAACTGTTGTCCCTGAATCCAGGCGGTGGTGCAGCAATAGCAGGCGGTGGTGGTTGCAGCTTCTCTCCTCCACTATCTGCCTCCTCCTCCTCCTCCTCTACATTCCCTGGGGGCGGAAGGGCCATGAGGTCAACAGCACCTGCATCTCGGGAAGCACAGGCGCTGGAGCAATGTTTCCCAGAGCTCCCACTACTGTTCACTGCTGCTGACAGACCCTCTGCCCTAAGCCTGGCTTTGCAGGAATCACAGAAGTATCGTGAAGCTTTCTGGGACTGACCCATTGTTTGGGCTCGGATTCTAAAGCCTGCATTCTCCACTGCTGGGCTCTCCAAAACCCCAGCTATTTCCTCTGTACTCTGTTGGGTGGGATCTGACTTTGTGCGAGGTCGCCCATGGGGCTCCTGAGAAATAAAGTTCTCATTGATGTCGAGTTCAGCTTCAGCTTCAGCTTCAGCATTTGTTTGGAGCTCCTGAAATTGTTGTTGTTCTCGAAGGTGGACATGACACAGGCCTAGATGCTGAGGCTCTGCTGGAACTAGGGCCCTTGAAGACCCTGACTCCCTGTGCGAGCTTTCCCTCTCGTCCCCTCGCCGACCTCCGCTTGGCAAGCCGGTTGCCCCAGAACGTGGGTGAGCATGGTGGGAGCTTCTGTAATCTGAGGATAGAATTGTCAGAGCAGTGGAGAGTTTGAGGTGTTAAGAACTAGTGGGGATAGAGAAGATCCAGATGGGAAAGCAGAGCAGCTGGTGGTCACATGGAGGTTATTTGTTATTTCAGAGATGGATGTTGAAAGTTGAAGTTTGTTTGAGGTTGGAGGGTTAGATTCTGGTGGAATGTGATGGTATGATGATCCTTCTTTTATGTGGACTACAGGTTGAGACAGCAGATGGCAGACGATCTGTTCATGTTTGAACAGTAAAATGTTTATGATCACAGAAAAAAGTACAATTCACTGTAAAACTCCATAATGTTATTATAGCTTGAGAAAAAATATGGATTATCCCATTCCAGTGAGTCAAGATGGAAATGAGAGGAGAGACAGCAGAGGGCACCATGGGATGATAGTTTCAGGATAACCTGGTTACTACAGGTAATGGTTTCAGTCAATGAAGAAGCAGATCAGATGTCCATGTAGACTAAACATATAATGAGGACTGCCAAATATTGTCTGACATGCAGTGTCTAATATGATGCTGAAATAAAGATACTTTGGACAACTCTAAATGTGTGATATATGAATGTTTCATCTTAAGCTTTTCAGTAAACAATATTGTTATCCGTAAATCCTGGCATTTGTTGTATATTGCCTAATCAGAGCATGTGTTCAAAATGAACCTCTACAAGTCAAGAAGACTTCTAACGTACCTGCCTTGGTCAGCTGAGACTGACCAGGGGTCCGGAAGTAGATAGTCCGTTTAGGGTCTACAAACAGCTTGTAGTAGCCAGAGATGAGGCACGCAAAGTTACTGGCATCAGGCCATTCCATGAGTAGGACCAGGGGCTGCAGGGGGTGATAGGGAGGGGGACTATTTAGGGGATAGGCAACAAGCATTTCCAAATCATTTTGTTATTACCTAATTAAATAAAATTTAATTAAAACATTTGCAGTCAATAATTTTATCATTTATAGAGTAGGGATGTCACAAGAACCAATACTTAAACAAGTCCATGCTAAGATTCTAAAAATGTGATGGCACTTGTTTTTCTACAGTACCGTAGGTAACAAAGGTACCGTAGATGTCGTAGGTACGGGAGATGTGATTCTTCCCAGACTGATGAGGGCAGCATAATTACCCTACAAGCATTCTAGTTTGACATCAAACTCAAAGAGAAGAAGAGGGCAGCGCAGTAAAAAACAACAACACATGCAAGTTCGGTTGCAGAAACAAATCCGCCACAACACAAACAACACACACCAAAACTGGTGTATGGAGATATTTTTCAGTTGATGCGGATCAGCAGGGACAAGTTATAGACGACCAGAAGAAGACAATCTCAAATAAAAGGAGGAAACACCTCAATCTTATCTAAGCAGCTCAAAGAGAGGCCTCCGGATCTGTACACAGAACTCGGGGTGAGTTTCAGTTGTTAACTTTATATTAACAGCATGTTGTCAAAATGTTCATGTCTTGAAATGTTACCTTTATTGTTTGTGAACTGCAACAGCTGGAATTTGTAGCAAAGCTCCACACACAACATTCACAGACGCTAACATTAGCTTGTGTAGGCTAACATAGCAACAGCTCATAACGAGAGTTTGGTGCTCACAGCATTAGTAGGCGACCATCATCACCCTTTAAACTACTGCTGTACACCGACTATATGAAAGTTTGTGTATGTGTGTGCGCATGTGTGTTATCACACTGTGTGTGCAGCAGTCTGTTGTTTTCTGGTTTTTGCTGTGGTATTGAATTCGGTATTGAGAATCATGGAATTTCATTGTTATTGGTACCAATTATCAGATTTCTGGTATCGTGATCATAAAGTTAAAATGGAAACTGCATCTCTAAAGATATGCCACGCAAAATCCACATTTTCCCAGCTATAGAGGGATTTGTCTTGTTAGTATCAGATGTTTTTGTCAGATGCATTTTTAAAGACTATTGTAATACCTTAGCCTCATGGATTGTCACCTCCACACGAGCCACTCCTTGACTCTCTCGGTAGAGCTGGATCTTGGCAACCCTACTGAATTCGGCCAGAACTGTTGTGAGGTTGTTTTTCAGGTCAATCACATGACTAATGCCATGTCGAGGACCTACAAGTAGTGTTGTAGCTGATTGTTTCTCATCCTGTAGAAAAACACAGGAGGTCAATACTGCAATAATAATATCATAAATTTTCAAATCACTGAGCAGAAACGTAAGGAAAATAACTGGGAGCAAGGAATTAAGTAAAAGAGATACAAATGTATTCCTGAGCCCAAAAATTAAAAAATGTGTTACCAGTCCAACAGTGTGAAACAGTATTCCTCCAAATGGTGGGAGGTCATTGAGCACACGCATGTACTGCAGCTTTCCTTGGAGAGGAGGGACCTGTCAACAGAATGATAAACAAGAAACTCTCATCTTTGGAAGTGGTATCCTCATCCAGTACTAACTACGTCCTCCTGGTGGCACTGTTGAGCCACAGATGTTGCTAATAAGGTCTTATGCAACAGTTACATCTACAGAGATGAGGGGCTTGTCCTAAGATAAAGGGCTGGTTCTCTAGCAGCCATACCCATAGAATACAGTAAAGTAAGTGTTGAGATTTAAATGTTCATAATAATAGGGAGTATAGCAATTTGACTAAAGGTCTCTATAAATTTGCAATGCTTATAAATGTGTTATAATAACCAAAGGCACTAAAATATTCCACAAAGAATACTCAGTGTTGAAATGGTTTATTTGGAGAAACCTTGTTGCCTGATGGTGGTGGATGCTGATAGGTCTTCAGCAACTGAGACAGGCTCTTACACACATTCTTCTCCTTGACTGTTGGAAGCAGAGTGAGGGGAAGGAAAGGCTCTAGTCCCCATTCTTTTCTGTGATAAAGAGCAGAAGGAAAACAACAGTGTGGTGTAGTTAATCAGAGTCCAGGGAAGATGTCACAACTCAGGAGACAAAGGAGTTATTTCATCCTATGGGAAGATAGAGTGTGCCTAGCTTACATCCCCTACAACTCCTGGCTTGACATGGCCACCCTAAGTCTATTACAAGCACAGTGGATCTGTTCTGCTTCTGTGGTTGTGACTGCAGAAGCTAATTACTTGCTAGGTTGAGGTTTTGTAGAATAAATGAGCAAATTGAGGGAGAGATGTAATTTCACAAAGCAATGGATTTCTTTGTCTCATAACGACCTGGGGAAAATGATCCTTGAGTAATTTGAGTTTTTAATATTATTGGGATTAACTATTAATCATTTAGATATTACTGAATGAACAAACTTCATTGTGGGACCCTCATTCTGACATGCTACTCAGAATACTTAATGAGGTAAAAAAAAAATGCAATACATCAATTCATGTCTGCAATTTCTCATTAGTTCATATGAAAGCTAATTCACTTTTTTGGACTTACTCTACATGCTTGAGAGAAATCTTCTGATTGGGCCTTGCGGAGGACACAGTGATGTAGATATGGAGTGCAGCCAAACGTAACGTGATGTCAGATTTCCAATCCACGCCAAAGCGCTCCTTGATGACGTCATTGCGACTCTGTGAGGACACAAGAAATGTTTTGTATACAGCTGGTTGTAAACAACACTGTTAAAGACTGGAATTGCTCTGTAAGTCTTATAATTAGTTTAATTGGTAGGAAGTGCTTCCAAATTCATAAGGCTTTTGGATATCTGCAGCTAATGTGAAAGCATTTTTGGAGAGTCTGCAACAGGGCCATTGTGTGTAAAGCTTGACTCTGGCATATGTATCCTTTCAAACTCTAAAATCACTCAACGAACCCAGTAGACTAAACCAACTGTAGACTAAAACTAGCTACCTATAAGAACTTGTAATCCTTGGCTCCCTCTTGGTATTCCTTGTTCTTTGACAAAACTCTTTCGGTGTCATGAGACTGAATGACATCCTTAATCCAGTGCTTTACCTGTATATAGAGGTATTCAAATGCAGCAGGGTCCCTTCTCAGCAGGTCCGCAGGGTCCTTGGGGAAGAAGCAGATGCGGAACAGACACTTCATCCCTTGGAAATAGGTTCTGTGCACCACCTGAGGGAATACGACGTTATCAGCTAGATAACAACTATATCTTTGGCATTAGTCACACATACAGTATGTATCACGGTATCATTTTCCATAAGTGTACAGGGAAGACTGAATTGTAGATGTACCCTGTATCTTCACAATTCCGCAGTTACAGTATGTGTACGTAAGTTGCTTTAGTTTAAAGTGAAGAAATGCAAAGAAATGTAGAACCATAAACCAACCAATTACAACAACCTTAAACTATTAGTAGTGCAAAATATGAAATAGATGAAACACAAAAAAATCTTATTTTGCATCTGGCATTATAGTTTCAGTGGTACAGAATATCATATGAACATCATTTTATTTTTAACTTTTAGGTAGTAGTTTCTCAGCTGGCACCAGACAATGTCAATGTAATGTCAGAAGGACGATGGACTCTAATGACTCTAACATCAGACAGACGTTGAATTTTAATTTGAAATGCAAATCGGGTTGGTGTCAAAACCCAATGTTGGCTAAGTGACATTGTGACGCTTAGCAGACGTTTATCAGATATTTAGCAGAAGTTGGGTTGTGCTCATGATTAGGGGGGTTGGTATTTTATGTCAAGATGACGGTGAGATATTCAGAAGACGTTGGATTTTGGTTACTTAACAATACAACTTAAAACCAACAAAATATCACAACAGCTGTGGTTGCTATTCTTTATCAAATTGATATTGGAATTAGATTTTGACATCACAACCTACACTCAACCAAATATGAACGCCTAACAACATTGGTGGCCAGCTGCGTGCCTGTCAGATTGCCTGGATGCCAGAGGCTTACTTTGTTCTCCTGACAGAGTATGATTGACAGTTTATCTGACAAATTGGAGACACAGAATCTCCCATGGAACCTGTAGAACATTTTTCCAACATAAGCAAAATCACACAGAATAATAAATACATACCAAAACTCAGAAATGCAAACCAAAAGGCAAGCAAAACCAACAAACCAACCAACCTACCTATGTAGTAGTTTGGGGTTGCTATTACTGCTACTCCTTTAAGCATACCCATCATTTAAACTGTTTTAGGAACATCTTATACTCATTTGGGTTCTTACATGTGTCAGAGGCTGGTTCTCCTGCAGCAGATGCAACCTCTGATTCTGGTCTAGTCCACCTGCCTCCAGTACTAAGGCAAAGTGCTCAATGTAGCGCAGTGAGAGGCGGTCCTGCAGGGAGGAGATCACATCCTGGAAGAGGAGAGATGGAAACAGATTAGAGACTGGAATACACTTCCACAGCAGGAATACATTCTACTACTAGTAAAATATATGTTATATTTGATGTATGGAGGCTATTTTCACCCTGAATTCCCTCCATGTTTAAACAGAGTAGTTTGTCAAATTGATATCATTGTGATGGGTATTTTTGTGTTTCGTCTTTTTGCTATGATATCATCTTAGTCAGTTTGCGCAATAGAGAGCTTCCATAGATATTCTTTATTCTGCACAGTGACAGCATCCTATTAAAGAAAATAACGTCTGTGTGGTGGGTTGTGCTGGGCAAACTTTTGCTTCTGTGCAGATCAGGATCTATGAATGAAGTAGAGCTTTTCTCATATCCGTCTAAAATGCACAGAGAACACTATCTGAGGGGAAATTCACAGTTTATCACATTTTTTCATAATTTCTTTGCCCTCTGAATTTTTTAGAGGCATGGACGTTAAAAGGGATTCTATTGTAATGATATGTTGCTGTAGTTTGGCTGCGAGGCTCAGAGCTGTGAAATATTTACACTAATTATTTGCTCTCCATAAACAATTTAATTGACACTTGCTGATGTAACCCAAGCAACAACTGCCCCTGAAAAAACAGAGTTTAAACTGTATTGACCTGTGTGGTTTGCATTAAATGATGCCTGGGGAAGCCACACAGTCACCTGAAGGACCCACAGAATGCTATAGATTGTAGTCTAAAATACTGCAGGAAAGCTTCTTAAGTTGACAGTCTAATGGGCATACTACTGGGCATCCTATTGTGCCATTGATTTAATCTGTGGTATTGTTTTATTGATCTGGGCCTTCTTATTATGCTGAAATTCCATTTAATTAGGCTGACAGGAGAGAGCTTCCTCCATCTCTCCTTTAAAGTGCTGCTCTGCTTCTCCCTCCATGAGCAGAGGAGAGATTTGTGAAATCTAATAGAGTCTGTTTAATGAGTCTGCTCGGAGATGTCAGACTCATCTTAAAGGCTGACATAGAGACAGAAACGACCTCTGTCTGACTGGATTCATTTGTTACTTTATAACCTTAATCACATGGATGAGATTTTATATTTCAAAAACTGAGAGGATGACGTTTCACAAAATTTTTATTTTATTTCCTCAAAACAACTACCGATTAGATATAAACTTGAAAGACAGGACACAAGTGATTGAATTCTGAATTTATGTGCGTCAGTCCTTGTTGATGTGTAGAAAATCATATGAGAGAGAGTGCAACTGGATTGTATTGGTAATCACTCCACTTAACAAAACTCCAAAACATATTTTGAGAAGTTCTGTTATACAATCTAAAAACTTCATAGAAATTCAACATTAACATTACATCATGGAAAAGTCACAAAGTCAATAATAGTGTGGTAATGTTTTTGGCATATTAATTGCTCAATCTCTTTTAGCTAGTTAGTTAGTTTCTATCTTACACTGAAATCTTTTGTTAGAGCTGATGTTTTTTTTTTTGGCTGCTTAGGAGCAGTGTAAACCAGATGTAAACACACCGCTGACATATTAAACTTTTAAGACAATATGGCAAATGATTTACACATACTGCAGAAATGAAGCAACATTATCATTCCTATGGGGTATTTTTCCTGCCCAGATGATGAATGTCAGTCCAGTATTCACTCTCCTCTTTGCTCTGTTTTTGTCTCCACCAACCACTTAGAGAAAGGTCTCCATATACGCTCCATTTATTCACCAGCTTGTCGCTAACTGTGTCTGGACAGGCAGTGTACATTAGATTTATTTTTTAGAGCTTTTTTTCTGAAAACATTCTTCTGCGACCACAATGGCTGCCCCGGGAGCTGTGTGAGTGAACGTAAATAGTAAAGTCGTAGGCCAGGCAGCTAACCAATGAGATAAAAGTTGATACAAAAAAAAACTACATAGGTGAGGGAAACCACAGTCTGGCAACAGATCCCTGTGGGTTCATCACTATGAGTGATCCTCTTCCAAAAACACCTAGTCGTGTGATCCATTGTTAAAATAAACATGCTGAACACACCTGCTTCGACTCAAAATCACAATAACGCTGACATTACTCAGCCCTTGTGGACCCATCCATACACACATGGACATCAGACTCAGCTGAAGTGAATACATACCCTAACAGTGGTACGGCTATCAAACGTAAAGGACTTAATCTGTCCATTCTCCAAGAACACCTTCAGCACATTTGGTATGAGTAGCAAGGAGTCGTCCTTTAGCATTGTCTGAAAGAGAATGAGGGAGAAAACATCTTTAGTGAAAAAAAAAAGTGAGAATGTGCCAAAAGGGTAATCAAGAATTATTCGCACAATACAAACACAATCAGCTGTAATGGTGGGTTTGCACTTGTAGTGCTATTGAGTGAGAAGCAGTAAAATGCAGGAAAAAGGGGGGAGAGGTAAGAAACACAGAGTCCTTAAGTGAACAATAGGGAGATATTTGAGCTGAACTCCGGACAGTCTGAGATGGAGGAAAACTCTGCCTCAGGAGGCCCCCCTCCCCCATGCATTATATCAGGATCAAAGAAGGGTTTATTCAGTTTCTCCAGTCTATCAATTCAATATGTATGTCATGCAAAGAAAATTGGATGGTGGGATTGAAAGCAGTAACCAAAGAGTGGCATGAGTGGAGGAATAAGAGGTGAGGCTTGATTCAAGGTTACTGCTTTTTCTCAAAGCACAAGAAAAGTTGTGATACACAGCTCAGTTCATTCTTGCTGGGATGAGATGTGATAGGCACTCTACCCTCCCTGTCACTGTCTCCTTTTTAAAAAAATGTTTTATCTCGCTATGGGCTTTTTAAGAAAATGACTCCATTCCAATTATGTAGTTTCAATGAATCACAGTTGTGATCAGAGGAAAAGAAGGTATCTTAATGTGAAGAGGGACCTGAGGGTTTTAATGTGACATTTGGCAAGGATGCATCAGGAAACAGCCTTGCAGCCCAGGGGAAATCCATATTTGTAGACCAAAACAAAATCAAACCTTATCTTTTTCCTGTACATTTCTTCCCTTTTTATCTCCTGATGAGATTTGTAAGAACAGTAGGCAGACATTGCTCATGACAGTAAATGGATGTGAATTTATTGCAACAATATATCTCAGAAAAGGCATTTAGTTGGAATAGAGAGAGTTGTGTCTACAGCAGATGCCCAGCAGTCTGTTTTTGGAGGACTTAAGTACTCAGAAGGCTCAACAAGCTGTTCTTCTTTGCAGTTTGGATGTGACTAAAGCCTGCGTTATGAAGGAATAGATCTGTCTCCATTCTTCAGCATTAAAATGAAGGTGCGCCATGCAGTGAAAAGGCACCCCAAGCAGGTCTATCATTTCCCATTGCAAGCCGCTGCCTTTGTCGGTGTTAGTGAGGGTGAGCTGGAGCCGATTTGTCTCATGCAGGGAAAGGGTTATGTGGGGCAAATCACAGCTCAACGTCATGTCCTCATCACTTTTTCCTCCCCTCTTTCTCTCAATAAATCTTGGCTAGATGGCCAAGAGTGATAAGCTTTTGGATGATCAATAGCAACCTGTGGCTCCTAATCACTGGGGAAAGAGATTAAGAAATGTCTTGCCATGGGTAGGGGGTTGGTGGGTGAAATATCTAATCATTACCAATCATAGCAACCCCCTTCCATCTCTGCATCAACATCAATGAGATTCACAAATGTAAGAGAAACCGGGAAGGAGATCGAGGAAGAGAACGGATCCAGCCTTCCTGTTGCTTGCATTTAATGAAACTGGTGCTTTTTTCTGGGTTGATTGAAGTCTACTAAAGGAAATCTATGACATTCACATGCTCTACACTGCTGGTAGTGTCTGGCGAGAGTGGATGGTATAATCAGCTGTAATGAAAAGTGAGCTTGAGTCGGTTGCCTAACACTCTGTGTTGGCTTCATCCAGAGGTTATCAGTGACCTGTTGACACATGTGATGGGCAATCCTGTTCTCTACCTTCTTCCATTAAGTTCAGATAAATGAAAAATAAAATGATGAAATACACTTTCCTCTAACTCCTGATACTTTATTGATTGTCTGCTGCTTGTCATCTTCATTCCCTCACTTTATTTACAGCGTTAGCTCCTTTTCTCCCCTATAGATTCTCGATTGACCAACAGGCATTAGGGACTGAATGAAAACTTTTGAGGGGAGGAAGGGTGCTGGATCTTATATTTTCTTTTGTAATAAAAAAAAAAATGGAAGCAAGGCCCCTCCAGTGTAATTAATGTTTTAACTTTAGACATTTTATGAAATAGAGTAGGAGTATCGGGTACACAAAAAAAGCTGAAATGACTCTCCCCTGCTCTCTCAAAAAATAGACTACCCTCCCTTTTGCAAAAATTTAAATTACAATATCTTATCTTTTTTCAGACCCTGGCACTCCTATAAATATGCCACACAGCAGGTCTCAATTCTCACCCAAGACACGCAAGGTTGAACCCCAATGCCCAGAAATCACTAACATTTCTAAATGATATTGTGGCTGTTTCCACAATGTTTGAATCCTGTGAGTATTCAAATCAGTCAGGAAAGCAATTTATTTGTTGCCAAACTGCTGGACCACACACACACACACACACACACACACACGCACACACACACACACACAGAGTGGAGAGAGGATACTCAAAGTTTTTGCGATTGCTGATCAGACAAAAGAAATTCACAGCGGGAGAGGGAGGGACATTGTGACAGCATGTGTTTGCATGCACGTGTCTCAGAGAGACATGACACATTGAACTTACTGAGTCTGGGTCGCTGATGGACACTTGCTCTGAAAAGCGCACTTTAGGCGGGTTAGTTCGCAGGCGGGCCTTTTTGGCTGCACTTATGAAGGCAGACTTAGGTGACTGAGGATAAGAAGAGCGAGAGAGAGAGAGAGAGGGAGAGGGAGAGGAAGTCTTGAATCAGCTTGAAAGAAGAGACGTAAATGAGAGAAAAGCCCCTGTGACTGCCACTGTTAAAGAGACGTGTTCTGGAGAGTCAGCTAATGTTGCTGCAATGCGACAAACCTGCTTTATACATGACACTCACCTGCTAAAAGTTTCAGTATTTTTTAATTGAGTGCAGTATAGATGTTAGCCACTTTATCAAATAGGCTCCAGAATAGCTGCATAACTCATAACTCTAGGTTCCAAATTATGACACTGAAAGAAAATAAATGAGATTAAATTATTTTTGCATTTTCATATCTATTTTTCATCTTCCAAAAATATACAGTTAAGTTAGCCGGCTAAATAACTATTTTCTCTATATGGAGGCACACAATCTTTATTTAACAAATTCTCATGTAGGTGTTCATGTGCCCACATGGAGCTGTTCTGAACGAGGTTACCAGGAAAAGAAATTACTCGAATGTGTAGGCATGGTCTGTGAATACTAATGTATGTCTGGAATGTATTAGTGTGCACTGCTGGAACTGAATACTGCACAGTGTTTCTGTATGATTCAGAGTGAAAGGAGAAGTGTTAAGACTGACGAAGAGTAAGAGGGATCCTGAGGGAGAGGAACATGAAAGAGAGAGTGTCCCATTATACTACCTGATGGGGCTGCAGCACAGTGAGAACTATAGTGTCTTTGCAGCGTCTATGGAGAGACAACAGAGAGTGGAGTGGGTTAGATAACGCCACGAACAGCACGGTATTTAGAGAGCTTCTCCAGTTTATATCTGCCATTTCCTCACTGTCCTTCAGCTGCAAAAGGACTGACTCATCCACAGATTTGTGTTGATGTAACGCATCACCGGCAGTAAGAAACAGTTTGTTTCTTTTGAACCGCCCTCTTTACCCGTGTCCTCTTTTACCCCTCCTGCCCCTGCTGCTGGTACCCTGGCCCGTGCCCGTGCCCTCCCCCTCCCCCTCCC
>NW_019524451.1:106524-108550 GCF_002814215.2 Seriola lalandi dorsalis | reverse complement strand
TGGGACAGTAAAGGATGTTACCTTACAAGGTCTATGACTCTCTCTCGGGGCGCGTCGCTCACCGTCTCCTCGTTAATGGCCAAGATCTGGTCTCCAGGGAGAAGCTTGCCAAAGGAGGGGCCGTCTGCAGATTAGATGGGCCACACAGCCAGAATACAAAGTCATATACACACAGTGAAATGGAAAGTTTAATTTGAGTCATCACGTGATCTACTTAAAGTGTCATCACTCTCCATGTATTCTCTCTAACATACACATACACACACACACACACACACACTAACCAGCAGAGACGGAGCGTACAATGACAGGCCTCTGGCTGCCTGCAATGAAGCCGAAGCCTTGAGTCGGATGGCGCTGGATGGTGACCTGTCGAGCTGAGGCAGGACTTAGGGTACCGCTGTCCATACCATCTTGGCTCTCCTCTAACATTGCAGAGCTGCAGAGTACACACAGACACAAATACAGGTTTAAATGGCTCAATAAATATCCAGAGAAATTCAGAGAATGAGGAGTGTGCCGTTTGTGCAGGTTATGTGTAGCACCGTGTACCTGTCACATGCGTTCGTGTGTCCATCCTGGACCTTGGCCATCCCCTGAGAGGAGGAAGCAGCATGGGACAGGGTCGCACTGCAAAGGCCTCACTCCGTTTTGCAATCATTCACCTGAACAATAGAGAGAAGGCAATAGGGATGCAAGCAAAGACGTAAAATAACCTGTTTGCTCCACAGCAAAAAATAAAACAAAAACCTTTTTAAATTTCCTTGGCATTCATTTTCTGTGCTGAAACAACAGCCTCTGCAAGCACAACTTGGAAAATGGCTACACAAAATACTAAAATAATGAAAGTGAAAAATTCAGGATTAAAATCCCTGACATCTCCCACTGTCAACAGGTTTCATTTGTCTCATAAGGTTCTGCATTGTCATGAAAAATGCAGGATGGAAGCATATAAAGTGTAGGCAAATAATAATAATAATAAAAATGGCATTTTTATTGAAATATGTTTGCTAAAGGCATCTAACTTTAGAAATCTGCCTTCAGAGAAGCTGCAGCTATGAAGGACCTATAACATAATGCACACAGAGTTTGTAGCACTTTAAGGTCTCTGAATCTGCCAGTCTCTGCCAGTGTGGACCAGGCTACTGCTGTGAACCACACATGCTCTTTTACAGATGCCTGTGTGGGAGGCAGCGAAAGCAAGATTACTGAAAGACTGTGTGTGAGTGTGTATGTGGCACGTGGGTTTCTGTGTTTGTGGCAGAAAAATGATTGGAGAAAGAAATGGATGGAAATGATTGTGTGAGGGAAAGACAGCCAGATATTTCTGCTCATATCTGTGATCTAGGCCTCTGATGATTGCTGACTAAAGATGAGACACTGATTGTGATGTTAATGGCGCAGATGGGCTAAAACAGAAAGAGACAGATAAAGAGAAGGAAAACTGCTCTGGATTATTATGCAGAGATAGGCTTTTGAGAGCAAATACCTTTCTGAGTGCCACAGGCAGAGAAGAAACTGTCAGTAACGGGAGGCTGAGTCACATTAGTCAATAGTTCAGATTCATATTCTTGTCACTTCTTATTTCTGATAACAGTGGCTTATGGGGGAGCATGGCTCATTTACAATTCCAGTGATGCATTACTGATCTCTACCTTGTGTCATGGTATCAGATGAGGGTTGATGCATCATAGATAGGCTTCATACTGAGCTCAGTCCATGACTAAAAATCCATTACATTATGTGTGCTTTGAATTTCAATTATACAAATCATTTGACTAGATTAGATTTGAATAAAAAATTCTATATTCAATATTCTGCTGACTTACAAAGGATCATCTGTCTGTATCAAAGGTGCATAGTGGTGACAAATGGTGCCGCACCAGCTGGTTCTGCCTCTAAAAAGGATTACATGTTTTTGATTGAGAATGATTATGTTCTCCTTTGATTCTCCCAATGGATTCTGACAGTGCACTTGTCTCCCCATTTATTCTCCTTCTTTCTGTCCCTCTAATGTCCCCCCCCC
>NW_019524451.1:101042-106504 GCF_002814215.2 Seriola lalandi dorsalis | reverse complement strand
CCACCCTCTTTTCCAGTTGCTGGAAGGACACCCATTCTGTTGAACTGGCTGTTCATCATGTGTGTGTGATACTTGTGTGTTACTGTGAATGTCAGAAACCCCTCAGCCCCTCTTCTCCAGTGCAGACGCGCCAAGATTTGTGACCTCAGCAAGGAGACAGTATAAATATCCTTGTTGTGAATAACCTGCACCAGAGTGCTTTATTCACAGAGGCCTTGTTGTAGTTTGATAGTCTCTTTGAATATATCAAGATCAAATAAAAAAAAACGAAATCCAGCTGAAATTTTGCAGCACTATTACACAAGCATATGTAACTGTTACTGAATTAGAAACAGAGGAATCTATCCTCAGTCTCGGTGGCTTTGTGGATACCACACAGCTTTAAATTCCTCACTTCATTTAGACCTGAGTTCTGGCTTTCAAAATAAGTGGTGAGGAAGAACTGAACAGAAGCGCGAGCGATGAAGGTAGCCAGGGGACACTGAGCTTACACGTCTGCAAAGATAAACAGCCATTCAGAAAGGGGCCGACCTTTTACTGAGAGAGGACACCGAGGAATTCTGTCAAGAAATGATCCCCAAGGGCATCGGCAGGTCTGTCCGTTGCTATGACTACGGCTCTCAGTAGCTTGTCGAAGCTCGGCTCGACGGTGGAATAGTGGGTGGATGAGAATAGTGATGTGGCCACAATAAGGGAGAGACAAGACCAGCCAGACGCTCTTCGATCACCGTGCAGGTTCTGTGGCCAGATGCCAGCATTTCCTCGGGCACCGGAGGTCACGGCAGCAGATACCTGCCCTGCTCCAGTGTCCCAGTCTGCAGCAGCTCACCAGGCCTCAGGGTCTGGGAAGAATGACCTTTTACTTACTGTCCTCCCAGGGCTGCATTCTAACAAGTTCATCATTAGCTTGAGGGGGTGGGGGGCATTTCATAGAGCTGCAGTGTTCAGTTCCAGTGAGGTCAGGCATTCAGAAGTGAAAGCCACAGGTTGATCAATTGCTCAAGAGCAAATCAATCCTCACCTTGTTGATGGAACTCTTTGGTCACGATGGAAACTGTAGTTTATGGTGAAGTTGAACTGAATTTTACCATGTTACTAGTGTGTCTAATATGATCAAAACATTGAAAAATGAGATTAGAATAAAATGCTTCTTAAAGATTTTTGGCTCATTTATTGTTTTTCACTTGATGTAGCTGAAATGTAAAGCCAACAATCTGGCAACTCAGTGAATAAGGTAATAATTTATACAAAGTAATAATGAGGGATAAAAAAACAAATTGGTAGAAATGTTTGTAGAAATGTCTATTGCCAGCAAGGAGTTGTTGCTATTTAAAAACAAACCAGATATTTCTTTCTTTCTTTCTTTCTTTCTTTCTTTCTTTCTTTCTTTCTTTCTTTCTTTCTTTCTTTCTTTCTTTCTTGTGTGTGCAACAGTCATGAAACAGCTGCCAGATCTGACCTGGTACATGTCAGATACACTCGGGGACAGAAGCTTTTCATGTTTTATACACCACTAAAAAGATCATAAAAATATAAAAAGTAACAGACAACCAAGGCAGGGAGTAATATGTCTCTCTGGTCCTCATTTGAGCACCTGCAGCTGGTTTTTACAGTTGACGTATGGCTATTTCTTGGTTTGATCAGAGAGGAGGGCATCACAGTAGAGCGAGCAGATTGTCACATTCAATAGAGAACAAAGTCTAAGACGAAATCCAGATTTTCTGTGGCTAAAAAAGAAAAGAAAAAAAAATGTTCAAATGTTCTTTGATACATATAATTACACAAGTGACACCCATTTAAAAAATGCTTTAAAAGTTTCTGTGGGATTGAATTGCATTATTGTGAAGACAGAAAACAGCCCATCTAACGGAGCTACCGTAGCAACTGGATGGGCTCGGCAGGAAATTTGCCGTGAAAGGAGGCAAATTAGTTTAGTCTGAGAGCAAAGATGAAGGACATCTTCGCCATTGTGAATACAAATAGTAAAGGCTGAACGCTGTCTGATGTTTTGTGTGGTGAACAGCACCCACTTACAGTCTCTGCTGCTAGCCAATGCATTTGCTCAGTTTACTCATGAATTGCGCTTTAATTGTTCTGCGGACATTGTCTCTCCTTGTTGAAATAATTGCTGTCATCCTTGGCTAATAGAGGATGAGCTTCATTTATTGTGCAGGTCTGTGTGTGTCAAGTCACCTCAACCGCAGAAAACCTTATTCATTCATGACTATATAAATCCTTTAATACAAAAAGCATCTCAAATCTCACTTAGGCTTCAAAGATGTATGCTTCAGTACGGTAGAATTAGTTGATGTGGTTAATTTATAATTTCCTATCACATTTCACAATACACAAACAAAAAAAAAAACTTAATCTGTTTCATCTTGAGTTTGATGTTGAATCATAATTGCCTTGCTTGGTGAATTAAGCATTTGTGAACATGATTGAATGCATTAGTGGAGAATACCGTAGAAAGATATGAAAAACTGGTGGCATGATGTATATTGTATGTGGCCTAGCCTATTTAATAAAATAACTAACTTGTCAACAGGCATAGAAAACACTGATATATATGCATTTAGGCTGAATGAATGCAACATTATTTCTGCTCGTGCAACATTATCCAGACTTAATTAGTTTAGGCTATTCCCAAGTGCAGGAGTTGCGGCTTAGCCTTTTAGATGCTGCGTCTCAAATGTAGTTTCTTAATTATGGTTTAATAGGAATTAAAGAGTCCATTCCAGTGACAATTAGCATGGCTCCTCCACACGGCACTCTGAATTATCTGGCTACTTACCCTGTTGATGCTTCAGGAGTTTTCACTTATTTTACTGTTGCACCAATTGTTAATCTTTCTGATTAACTGTGTCTGGTAAATGCTTGAATTATAAATTATAATTTGAATCAGAGATGGAATCAACTGCAGAAAGTTGTGGGAGTTGGGAGTTGTGCAGCACTAATTGGAAATTGAGGAGAGTCATAAGTGACTGTATGTTATTGGATCATTGCCTTGAGAAGCCAGACAATAGGTGTGTACTATCGCAGTGATTATTTATGACTGACTGACAGATGAACAGGGAGAGCTTGTATCTGTTGGGCATCAGCACTGGCATTTTGTGAATTCAATCTGATATTGGTATTTCCTTGTGAGGAGTTAGCACTATGTTGTTGTGTACGGCTGTTTGTTGCTCAGTTCGTGGTGCTGCCATATTAGAAAACTGCTCAGAGTAAACTTAATTTTGACTATGTACGATGAAGCATGCAGCAGTGATAGTAAAATTTATAGAGGTAATCAGATAGCCTTCAGGTTTTATCTGCATGGTAGGGGTGTGGCTCTTAGTCTGGCAGTCAGCCGGTCGATCCACCACTTTGGTCCATTCGTCTTATTTTATTCATTTATTTAGATTTTTTGGAGTGGTGTGGAGAGTCCATCAAAGGTTGGCTTTCGTGCCCGTTTGAGAAGTCGAAGTAATAACTGTTAGACAAACCCCCAAGGGGAGAAAGGAAATAGAAGGGGAAAAAAGAAAAGGGCTGAAGCACACAGAAGAGCCCACAAAGAATTATCTTCCTCCTTGAGGGTCTGGGACAGTTCAGGTTTGGAGACTGGGTCCCTTAAGGGCCTGGAGCATGACTGAAGGGGCAGCCATGTATAATGTACAACACCAAACTGCCTTGGTCCCTTTTAAAAAAAAACATTTCTGCCTAACATCCAACAACTGTTTTGTTTCACAAGGGTAACTTATTAAAAGTGTAAAAAGGAACTGCAGTAAGTCAGAGCAATATGTTTTTTCTTTGGCGGTAGAGCAGGGTCAAAGGCTGAGGGATGAATTACTTGTCTGGATTATAGCCAGACAGTAAAAGTACCAGTGGTGGGTGCCATCTACAGTATGAGATGCACAGTCACACACAGGTTGCAGTCTTACACAGGAACAATTTACTGCAGTTTGCAGGATGACTTTTGATCTTGAACCTAAATGTGAAGAACGTGTTTCTCTAAACATTACATCTCACTGAACTGGGCATAGGTGTAATCACTCTTGTGTTGTATCAGTGGCGACACAGCAGACACACTGTCCCCATTTGAAACTAGATGGATTTTTTTTTTGCCATTTGTCCAAGACACGTTTATTTTCTTCCTGAGAAAAAACTGAATAGTGGTGGGAGAAAACTGGAGTGGAAGGAACTTGTTAATGCTGTGCTCTGCTTCATAATCTTGAAATCAGAAAACTATGCAGTATAAAGATGCTTATTTCAATTATTGTTATGTCTCATTTTCTATACATATGTATTTAAAGTCATGTTGTTTACTCATATGTCTCATTCTATCAAAGAGAAATCCTCTGTCAGCCTAGAGTGCAGCATTTCATATCAACTGTTACAAATCCTTGAATCTGTTGAAAAAATCCTGTTAGGATTATGAAAGAGGCGACACAATAATCTCCCCTGTGTAGTGTGAAATCATACTTTGCCTGTCACATGTCTGGCCTCTACGGAGGCTACAGACATAAAAGTCATTCTGGCAGCAGGGTCGCCACTGTCTTCAATCTGTTTTCAATTGGTGGCTGTGATAAAACCTCTGCTAAATATTTATTCTGTTTTTTTGGAAGGGATTTGAGGGTTTGCGACTTGTGGTGATAGACAGCCCTTTGCACTGAGAGGGCCAATCAAATGAAGCCATCGGCACTGGGCCTAATCCTTTCTGTCACTGCAGGCCGCCCCAGCCAGTGCCGCAGAATTCCTGCCGGACAACACAACCAATTTGTTCTGTGGGGA
This sequence comes from Seriola lalandi dorsalis, assembly GCF_002814215.2. NCBI lineage: Eukaryota > Metazoa > Chordata > Actinopteri > Carangiformes > Carangidae > Seriola > Seriola lalandi. Next base: position 101,734 of record NW_019524451.1, on the reverse strand, counting down.
AAGTGAACGCTGATATATGAAAGTCAGTCCCGGACTTCCTGATAAACCTTTCATTGTGTGTTTTATCTGCAGGATTGGATCATTTAAACCTGAGGCAGGCCTTTGACTAAAATTTGATGCAGCTCACGTTGCTTTTCCATCTTTATTTTGCAAATCTCTTCCCTCCCGTCCTTCACCATTATTATGCAGTTTCATTCAGCCTCTCTCTCAATTATACCTGTGCACTGCACCCTGTGTGTATATATGCACAGAGATGCTTTTCTTTTTTCATCAACAAATCTTTCCTCACTGTATCCCACCTCTCACTCTTGCAGGTAGATTTTCCAGCCTATACCCCTCTTATCCCTGCTGCCAGGTAAACAGTAAAATAAACTCCATCTCAGTAAGCCTCACTTGACATGCTGGCTGCTTGCAGGGTCCACAGAATAGTCATTCCTGTCCTCTGAAATGCAGATCCAGACAAAAAGATTTGTGCAGCTTTGTCTTTCTCTGGCTGTGTCTGTCTCTGTCACCTGCTGGCCTGCCTGCCAGCATGGCTGTATCCTTTCCTCTCTTTACACAAATGGCCTCCCTAGTAGGGCCAGATGGCATCCATTTAGCAAGTGCTGCTGACTGGTTTTTCACTTTCACTTTCTGAACTCGTTGCCCACCTATACTCTTTTTCAGTTTTTTTCTCTGTTAATCTCTGCCCC